>NW_015374430.1:892658-907081 GCF_001272555.1 Dufourea novaeangliae | reverse complement strand
CCAATTATATGGCTAGCAGTTTCAGCGTTCCGCCACGGATGGCGCCACCGGTCGAAAAAATAGTGGTACTCCGCGATTAAATGCGATTTTAATAGTGTTCTGGTCGTTTATTGTTATTTTCAATGACAGGAGATTAATCTACGTTTTTTCAGCTTCAAACTGAATGCTTGATCAAGACGTGACTTGTCCATAGAACGTTGGAAGAGCTATTTAAAGTGAACTAAACGGGGTACGCATGGCGAGATACAGTGTCAACCGTTGTAAACAAATGCGATTTTAACAATGTTCTTGCGATTACTGGTTTCCAGCTGTTAGAGAATAGTAGTCTACGTTCTTTAAACTTCGAATATAATCCATGACGAGGAAAACTGATGCTCGTTTAGCAGTGTAAATCCGATCGAAAACTGTTGCAATTACATAACCACTAAACAGGCAACACTTTTCTTCCTCATGCATTACATTCGAAGTTTAAAGAATATAGATTAGTACCCTATAACGGCTGATTCGTCTTGGCCAAGCACTCAATTTGTAGCTGAAAGGACGTAGATTAATCCACTATTATTGATAATAACAATAAACGACCAGAACACTGTTAAAATCACAATTTATTTGCAACGGTTGACACTGTATCTCGTCATGGGTACCCCGTTTAGTTCACTTTAAAAAGCTCTTCCAACGTTCTATGGACAAGTTACGTCTTGATCAAGCATTCAGTTTGAAGCTAAAAGAACGTAGATTAATCTTCTATCACTGAAAATAACAATAAACGATCAGAACACTGTTAAAATCGCATTTAATCGCGGAGTACCACTATTTTTTCGACTGGTGGCGCCATCCGTGGCGTAACTCTGAAACTGCTAGCCATATAATTGGTTAGCAGTTTCAGCGATTCGCCACGGATGGCACCACCGGTCGAAAAAATAGTGGTATTCCGCGATTAAATGCGATTTTAACAGTGTTCTGATTGTTTATTCTTATTATCAATGACAGGAGATTAATCTACGTTCTTTTAGCTTCAAACTGAATGCTTGATCAAGACGTAACTTGTCCATAGAACGTTGGAAGAGCTATTTAAAGTGAACTAAACGGGGAACGCATGGCGAGATACAGTGTCAACCGTTGTAAACAAATGCGATTTTAACAATGTTCTTGCGATTACTGGTTTCCAGCTGTTAGAGAATAGTAGTCTACGTTCTTTAAACTTCGAATATAATCCATGGCGAGGAAAACTGATGTTCGTTTAGCAGTGTAAATCCGATCGAAAACTGTTGCAATTACATAACCACTAAACAGGCAACACTTTTCTTCCTCATGCATTACATTCGAAGTTTAAAGAATATAGATTAGTACCCTATAACAGCTGATTCGTCTTGGCCAAGCACTCAATTTGTAGCTGAAAGGACGTAGATTAATCCACTATTATTGATAATAACAATAAACGACCAGAACACTGTTAAAATCACAATTTATTTGCAACGGTTGACACTGTATCTCGTCATGGGTACCCCGTTTAGTTCATTTTAAAAAGCTCTTCCAACGTTCTATGGACAAGTTACGTCTTGATCAAGCATTCAGTTTGAAGCTAAAAGAACGTAGATTAATCTTCTATCACTGAAAATAACAATAAACGATCAGAACACTGTTAAAATCGCATTTAATCGCGGAGTACCACTATATTTTTCGACTGGTGGCGCCATCCGTGGTGTAACTCTGAAACTGCTAGCCATATAATTGGTTAGCAGTTTCAACGATTCGCCACGGATGGCGCCACCGGTCAAAAAAATAGTGGTACTCCGCGATTAAATTGCGATTTTAACAGTGTTCTGGTCGTTTATTGTTATTATCCATAACAGTGGATTAATCTACGTACTTTCAGCTACAAATTGAGTGCTTCAGCTAAACGAAAGCTATCGGTATAACGGTGCAAGAGCTGTGCAAAGTGTACTACCCGGGGTACGCATGACGAGATACCGTGTCAACCGTTGCAAATAAATATTATTTTAACAATGTTCTTGTAATCACTGGTTCCCAGCCGTTAGAGAGTATTATTCTACGTTCTTTAAATTTCGAATTTAATGCGTGACGAAGAAAAATGATGCCCGTTCTCACAAGTACTAGTTTCTAACTTCGTTTATGAAAATACAAATTCGAAAATCTTCTCGCGCCACACATCTAGGGCAGTTCTGTCCTGAACTTACGCACAAAACGTAATTAAAATCATTTAAATAAAATAATAAAATTTCATATTTCTCATAAATACTAAGACGGGGTTGTTGTTTAATAATTTATGATAAAATACAAATTATTCATTTGTAAAGCTTCATTACAAGATCCACTAAATAATTTTCTATAACATTCAAAGTACTAGACATTTTTAGAACACTGAATCTCATATCGATTTCTAAAATAATCCTAGTTCGATGTAATATAAAACGTGGTTTTATGAGATAGATTCGAAGTTCGCAGCCATTAGCTCGGTATTGTCTTCAGTTTACAGTACTTTACCGATGACAATACCGATTGCCCAGGCCTCACCACGAGGAGGTTGCTGCGAGTGGAGGCCCAAGGCAGGTAGATGGAATCACAAGTTCTACATCTTCCCACCTTTCACAATAAACCTTATAAATAACTTAAATCTTAACTATCTAATACTATCGGTACTAAAATCCCTCGGCGGATGACTTCTTTCTTGAGCCTAAACCTATAAAAAACTAAGTTCCCTCGTCGGTTGTCTTCGTTCTTCAGCTTAGAACTAATATTATCTTAATATTCTAATTAATACGAATTAATGCTAGTAATACGAAATAACAAATTTAACGCAATGTAGTCGCTAATACTCAAACGAAAGAGATAGACGGAATGGAAAAAGTTCCATCGATCATTTCGTTTACGCACCTAATATACCAAGCCAAAAATTAATTCTACGATGAACCACGTTAAACTACAGTATGAACAAGTATCGCGATGAAAGTGTTGTCGCCAGAACCTGGTTTAAGAAAATAGGAAAGACGGGCGCAACCTCGCAAACCCGAATCCATCTCTCACTTTCCAGGCCCTTTGGGCTGGTCACCTACGTACCAGACCCGAGCACAGGTCATGACCAAGTATGGTAGTGCAAGCGAGATCCCCTGTAAAACAGAGTCCTTTTACGGAGCAGACTCCCGACTACTCCGTAGGCGGGTACGTTGTACCCAGGCGCGCACGAGCCTTTACTCCAAATCCTACTTACCAGGCAAAGACTAAACACGTCCGATATCTGGCTTCTCAATAGAAACCAGAGGGATCGGCAAACAGTCTTAGTGCACAGGCCCACTGCCCGTACCATAATAGGTACAGACCCACTGCCCATACCCCAAGTCTGTGTAGAGAAATCAACGAGCAAAATGAATTAATAATAACTTGGTATGCACAATGGCTGATCACAATTTAAGTCTATTAATAGATAGACTAAAATTAATAATAAACGATGTGATGATGAATATGAATATAACAATGAATATCGAATTATGATTTAAGTTTAACTTACAGTAACTTAACGCAGTGGTAGACGCACGCTTTGAAGATGTAGACGTTGATCGATGTCTTCTTTCGATGGAATAACTGTTTGGAAAAATATTTTTCATTATACAATACACATAGAATACATAATATGCACAGTAAATAAATCACAGTAAATAAGAAAATAAATATCGAAGCCAATGGTTCTCGAACATCTGTAACATACAAGGAATTAGTAACAAGAGAGGGGACACAACAATATGCACAGTAAATAAATTGATGGTTGTCGAATGCCTGCAACAAACAATGGGTTAGTAACAAGAGAAAGGACGAGTATGAGACGCGCGACCACCCTCCGCGACGGTTCACGAGAAAGTGAGGAAGCTAACGCCGTTATGTATTGGGCGTACGCCGTACGCAGGTTTGTTCGTGTTGAATTGTTTTTGCCGGCATGAACGTCCTTCCTCCTTGAACGACCCAAACACCAGATGGTACGGCCAGGTACGGCGATGGTACACGGCGTACACGGCTAGGTCAATAAACTGTGTGACGTAACGTCACTAGCGCGTTGGACCAACTGAGAGCACCGATACCGCGGCACGCTCTACCTCACTCTCTTGCTCGCACACCTCCCCCCATAGACCACCGAAATTCCTCGGCACGCGTCAACACCGACAGAGAGCACCGATATCGCGGCTCGCTCTACCGCTCTCGCTCGCATGCCGTGACGTCACCCGATTCCCGGAATCTCGCGGCCACGAGATGGCTTATTACGGTATGGCATTCCCGCAAGGGAAATTGTCGGTAACGGTTCGAGATTAAAAACTAATTTTACACAATTTAGGTTTTTGTGATTATCAACAAACGCTGCAAATTCGAAAGGAATCGGTCATTAAAATCGCAGTTTTGTGCGTTTCGGCGTGGAATGGCTCGTTAATACCAGTTTTCAGGATGCTTCAAAAAATTGGCGGCACTTTGTTCGAGCCAGCTCCGGTCGCAATGTCCGGGGCAACAAACACAGCGAGGCTAAAAGCACTAAGAGAGTGTGGCGCCAAAGAGTTCCTGAGGGGCTCGGTAAGGTTAGCGACCTTGGCGTACATGGTATTTCCCTGGTGCATCCATCATTGCTATCCCGGCAATCAGTGCCAGGCAACATTATCGGTCAATTTACCGTCACCGTGACCGGTCTCGGCCGCGTGAAAAAGCAAATCTCGTTACGTCGTAACTTTCGTCGATATTCAACGCGCGACTCGACACCGACGACGTTTCTTTCTATTATGTTGCGCCATAATGGGCGGCAGTTAACCTATAGCTGTAGGCCAAGTAGCTTTTACGTCGACCAGAAGCAGCAATTAATTTCCCTCGAATCTATGGTGGAGTGGTTGAAAACAATTGCTTTTATCATTTTCTAGGTTATGAACGATGTTTGGTATGAATCCTTTGAGGTTCCAGAGAAGGACACGGAAAGAGAGGGTAAAAAATGACGAAAGATAAATCATGGCGGCCATTTTCGATGGCAAGAAGAGGACACTCAAGGTTCCCATCCGCGAATTAATCTCGTATCGAATAATGCCGTTTGTTGGCGCGCCGAGGCGGTTTTATAGCATCGGCAGTCATAACATATAAATTACATGTATCGCGTTTATAACTTATACGGCCGGGGTGTAAGTTATAAAGGCGTCGTACGGTCTATGATTTATAACTGCCGCGATGGTAATTTATAAGTAACAACTGCCGAAGTTATAACGCCCGGGGTCCCGGAGACGCGTAGTTCTCCCCCGGATACTCTTATATTCGCTCCGCGGATCGAACGTAAATTCCGCGCTCGGGGGCGCGGGAAAATTTTTTAAAACCATCATGGAATTTAGATGTGCCGCGTGAAGCCGTTTATCAGACCGGCCGCGACTGGGGCTTAATTCGTTCTTCAACCCTAGCGCGATGCTCGAGACTTTATTACTCGACTGCTCCTTAAATTAAATTAGATCGAAGTCGAAGGTTTTTGTGATTCGACTAATGTTCGCCTATGGTTCGATTGTATCGAGTAATTTCGTTGTTTGTTCCGAATTTTGTTTGCGTATATGTGTAAAAAAAACATTGAGTTCAGTATTTAAATGGTAGGCGTGATATAGAGCGAATATTAGAAATATTTTCTTTAATTATATTCGGAGCCTTTGATAAGTGAATGAAATTAATTGTGCACTGACCTATGTTCAATGTTGATGTGAAGTTAACTCCTAGATTTTTGTGTTGAGACTTCTATTTCGTGTTTGAATTGAACTCGCCGGTGCAGGAAGATTGTAGACCTTAAGGCGCCATTTTCGAATCCGGAGGGAATAACGTAACATAACCTACAATTTAAACAGTAACATTGAGAAGCGACGATCGATTCTAAGAGACTCAATGTGAGATGTCGATTACATTATTCTACATTATCTACTCATTCAAGAAGAAATATTATTTTATGTTAAAAATTGGAATCACCACGTTCAATCAAGTAAAACTGACGTAATATTTTTCTCATCCATTATTCGTTATTCGAAATTGTTTATCTAGATAATGAGCCCATCTCTGTTCTAAGCATCACATTTTTTCGGGCCGCTAAAGTGGAAAGGGGCCTTAAACTTCCCGACGATCGAATACCCCTCCAGTTCCGCCTTCACGATCCCCCTATAATCTCCAGGGCTGTAAGTCAAATCGACGCTTTCCACTAAATATGGCCGCGTCTTCGACGGGGGTCGGTGAAAAAAAAAAATCGCGGATGGCTTCGACACGGTCGACTTTTACACGTTCGGGCCTGCGCCCGTGCATAAATCTCGACGCATTCCTCTCGGGGCCAGGCGCACGTGCGTTCGCACGCGTGTATACTCGCGGAGAGGAGACCTCCGCAGACAGCGGCGGCGGTGTATACGAGAAACAGGGAATCCTGTTGGTGGAACGGCGGAGAGGGGGAGAAGGACCCACGTGGAATATCCAGTGCAGCATGTAAAAGCCCGTTATGCTCGGGACGCGGTGTTGGCGTGGTGTATAGTACGGCATAGGCCCGCGTATATGCATTAGTATGGCGGTGTACGCTATAAATAGATGTAGCAGACCGCAGAGATCCCTAGCCACCCTGCCGCACCACCTCTTCGCGCAGCAGAATGCACTGGGTGGCGTTGCATCGCGGGGGATTCGTTTCTGGGAAAAGAAGTCTATCGTTGTTCAGCCAGAATTTTCGGCAGGATCGTTCTACGGCCCTGTTGAATGACAAGCTCGGTAACCCGAACTTTCCGATTTTTTTTTCAAGTTTGCAGGTTCAAGAGAAGTATAATGCAATTTTTGTTTTTGGCCCACTTTCAGTTTTTCAGGGTGAAAACATCCATTGAAGGTAGATAGGTGTTTCCATACTTCCCTGTATATCTTTAAGTAGATATAAAAAAATGGTTAGTATAAAAATTTTTTGCACGGAAAAAGATGTGTTAACGGTCAAATGAAAGTAAAAATTAAGATCAAAGTATGGAAACTCGGGTTTCAATGCGTTTGGTAGTATCTTCGACGCACACACTTGTTTTCTTTTGGTTTGTTCGACAAACTTTCCAATTGTTCCTTAAAAAATTAAAAACAAAATTAGTTTCGGACAGAAACATTCACATATCCACAAATTCTAGTACCTAAGTCTACAATTAGGATTTACAATAGAAGTTTACCTAGGCGAATGATGACTAGAAGACGCAAATATGTGGAAAATTCTGCGATCAGTTTCGGCCAATCTACGTTTCCCGGGGCCGTTCCGAGAAATCTGGCGTCCTCCAACTGGCCAACCTGTCCCGGCGTTAATAAGGCGTCGATATAACGCCAGCGTGCAATTTAAAACACCATTCTCGCGACGCGGGGCCGTTATGAGGTACCGGTATACCCGGCCGATCCGGGCCCAAGCAGCTTCTGTTTTCGGCAATGAGGATGTCAGACAAGTTACGATACGGCCAAGCAGGTGTTGCGGGGAGAGGCCCGGCCGAGGGCCCCCGGTGCTTCTCCCACCTTTTTCGTCCCCATCGTTTCTCATTTTCCTTTGATTCTTTTGGGAACGAGCTCGGGCTGCACGCATCGTCCCGTCGTGGCTACCGTTCAACCTTTGTTGTATCCGATCGACGATCGATTTGGAGACCAATTACCAGATCCTGTTGCTCGTTGGAATACGGAGAACAGGCTGCCGTATACTTGGACACCTAAACGGTTCCTCGTGTAGTTTGTTTACGCATGATGTACGCACGTAGAATGCCTTAGGTGCATAATTTTGTTAAAAACTTCTTGGAATTTTTATTTATTTCAAAGAAATATTGATTTATTCGTCAATATAACTACTCAGTATCGAAAAGAAAGTATCGATACAAAAAATACTCGGTATGGAAACGAAAGTATCGATTAATTACTTATATTTCGTTGGATCGGTTGATCTCTAGTGGCGCAGCGCGGCATTATGCCGATTTATTTCAATAATCGGCCGCGCGCTGTGGCCGGGGGCGCCAGGATCGTGTTCCTAGTCGTCGATCCGTGATGCGCCGTGAGCCGATCGCGCAAGGCCGCGGGATGCTGGACGGCGCGGCGCGTTCGAGGGCCTCAAGGTCAACGATGGTATCGCGGTGCTCACGGGCAGCGAAGTGGGAACGGCGGAGGGACCCAGCGACGTGGGCTCGGGGCTGTTCGTTGCATAATTGCGTCACGTTGTCCGGGAATCAGTGCTCTGGACGTGCACACCGCGACGGTTTCGCGCAAAAACTCCCCGGCAAACTGGATTCCATCGCGAGACGTACTCTGCACGGTGGTTTGTATGTGTATGTAATAGTAAAAGCGTGAAGTTTCGTAAATGTATACGAATACTAGTCAATGTATGAATTGGCGTATGCTTGTAGCGTAAGTATGAACCGAATAAAATAATGTTTACTATTTCTAGTAAATGTATTCATTTACTAGATAATGTAGTACATTGACTAGGAAATGTATATATTCATTGAATTAACGCTTTTACTGTAACATATATACGGCGGGGCGGACTGCACGCGCGCGCGCGCGAGCCACCACGCTTATTTTTACGCTCGCGGAACCACGTTTATATCGCGCGTGCATATTACCCGCGGTTCTGCGGTCGTCCTTGCGCGCACGGTTTCAAAACTCTGTCCATTTTTCGCCCTTTGTCTTTTTTGGCTTGGTGCACACACTTCAACTTCCCCCTCTCCCTGTTCCATCCGCCATTGCTGGTTTCTGTTGCATTCAACTACGAGCGGTTCTTATAAATAGACTGCGACTCTTATGCTTTGGAACCTATAGGGCTCTGTGAAATACAATAAAAGATAAAACTTTTATCAGTTGCAACGATTTTTCGATATTATTTCGAACATATGATATACGTATTTAAGGGACGAAAAAAGTTTCTATAGTATAAAATATCATTTTGCTTAAAAATACGCGGTCTACTTATGAGCATATAAAATTTGCCTGATTTTGAGTGTCTCTATTCACTGTAAAATTTTTTTTCAGTACAAATTCAAGTACCCGTTATTAAAAAAAGAGCATCCTTAAAAGAAGACTAAAACTGTACTGTGTCTTTCAATGTAATTTTCGTAAACAACAGATACTCCGAAATTGTTTTAATCACTGTTTGATGCAAATGCATGAAGTTCGCAGTCTAATTGCAACAAAGTCGAGATCTGTGTATCTGCGCACTACTTAGACCCAGCTACTAAAGCTAGAACCACCGAGATCTAGTGGAAGAGCCAATAACAAATCGAAACGAGATCATTCGGTGCACGATAATCCTACGGGATACTATTTCCGTTTCGTTCCAGTTTCGTTCGCGTAAACGTTCATTGCTCTTCGTGTCGCTTTTGTGTGCTTTTCCGCATGTAAATTTAGATAGACCTCCCCCGGGAAATCTTCCATTAATATCACACGGAATTCCGACAATCTTGAGGTAGATTATTTATCGGCCACTATGTGATATACGGCACCATTTTTGAACAGCACTGTAGCCTAGTTGTACGTTTACCATTTTCTTGGATCCATACACTTCCTTGTCTGTTTAACAGGACTGGATAAATATCTTGTACAACAGGGAAGAAGTTCCATCAGAACAGCCAGTGTCCCGTTTGTGTGCTTTTCTGGCCGTAAATTTCGGTAGAGACATGAAACCTTCCTCTTTATAGCGGAAGTGGCTGTAACGAAGTAGAAGACAGGCTAATTAATGACAATGTTGCAGATATGCCTACTCGCGCGGACCACGCATACATGCCCGCGAGCGGCATCGCCGCAGTCCAGCCGCTGCCTCGTCCATAAAATTCCCTTCATGCAAATTTGCTGACATGTAGGCGCAAAAACTGCCCCATTACCGAGTACAGACAGACGCAACGAAGTTGAAAGGAAACAGGACTGACACCCCGTGACCATCGCTTTTGAGCGGTGTTGTACGTTTTTTCATCTGGCCTAGACGATTGATTTTCTTTTTGTCGGAGTTCCGTACGCTTCGGTGGAAAAATGTTGACGTGCGTGGTAATGGAAACGTAACAAAGTTGAGGAGCATCGACACTCGCGATTACGAGGCACTTTATGCAAACTTGTAATGCTAGTTTCGTAGACGCTCATTGTTTTTTTTTGGTATTGTTTATGCACTTCTTGGTATGAGATTTTATTCTCGGATGTATACTTTGGAAAATTATTTACCGATTGAAATAGTCCGGTAACGTCGGGAAAATTGTAGGAATTGTGAAACGGGATATGAACTTTTGATGAACCTGTAGTTTTAATTTAAATAAGAATTATTATTCTGATATAGAGTTTCATGGTACACTTTCTACTGTGCGTGTTTCTTATTATGCGAATATCTATCCTTTGATCACACTTGACTGACGGGTCTGCGCTAGCGTAACACTTAATAAAATCCTTTACTTCACTAACAACGTATCCGTTCTAAATTTCATGGAAATCCAGCAATAAAATTCCACCGTCCGTACCCGTTGAGTCGTCCTGTAGCTCCGGTTCTACATTAACTCGAGGCTCTTCTCGTCAGGCGGCCGTGCTTTCCCGCGCACGCAAGCATACCGATCATCGACAAAAATTACCTCGGTAATTAGCGGAAGAAGCTGCAACAAAGTAACATCGACGTTTCGACCGAGACGGCATTTTTACTGGTAGGTACACTATGCGCCACTATCCCCGCAGCGTTCACGCACGTCCTCGCGCGGATGATTGCACGATAACTATCCGAGCCGGTCCCCGTTGTTCATCAATCGCGAGCCGCCCCGGATGGCGTTCCAATTACAGCCGATCACGATTCCGTGATGGCGTCATTTTAGATTTCTGGTATCGGTCGTCGTCGCCGTGCAAACCGACGACGATTTTTTCAGGAACGAGATCGACCGACCGGCCGGTCCAGTCGGCTCGGCGGGGCCTTATGTGGAGCATGAGGCGGAATCGAAGCGTGATTTTATTGGGGACTGTTCGCGTGACACCGTCCATCCGAGCTCGATTTGCGCTCCTTCGGCCCGTAGGATGCCGATGTTTTCTTCGGTAATTTAATTACCCTGGCTCTTTTTCTTATTTTTTTTCTTTTATCTCTTTCGTCGCTGGAAGAACCGGCTCCCGGTGGGCAGCCGATAAAAAATATGGTAATTACAGTTGACGATTCTCCACCGGGTGGAATATCGCGTTATATACGTGGATGAAACCGCTCCATCCGTGAGGATCATTATGCTTCTTCTTCCCCTCCCCCCCCCCTTTTTGGGTTAACACGATTGATTTTTATTGTTCAACGAGACCGATTCAACGAACGTTTTAAATTCAACCGAACCCGTAATTGACTCGTGCCCCACTTCTTGTTTCTTTGATTCGGTCCCCGGTGATTTATGCGAGTCTCGCGTAATATCCCCTGTTACGGGCGGGTAACGATAAATCAATCGTCCTGTGTAAATCCTCGACGGTGTCTTGCTGGTTACACGCTCCGCTTTAAATGCTTCGACTTTTTTCTGTCTTTTATGGAGCTCCGCGAATGACTTTAATACGATGCCTTTAGTGCGTGAGTTATTGAATAATATTGTGTCGTGGAATAGCATATCGTCGAAAGGTTGTAATTCCGTGTATAAATACATGTTACATGCGACAAAAATGGCGTCCATTATGATTCCTTTGAATTCTGTAGAGTCGAATATTTAGAATGACGTAAGACTACATTGCGTGGCATTGCTATAAAATCACCCTGAAATTTTCAATCCATATTTAGTACAATTGACAAGTAAATTGTACGAAATCATTTAGAAGTTGAACAAATTTATACCAAAATATTTTCTTCTTTTTCAACGTAGAATCACCCCTTGCCCGGTTGTGTTACGATTTCCGGCCCACCCTGTATAGATATAACAGTAAAGACTGCATATCAAATTCTTAATTAAATACTATTAAATTGATAAGGGCGGCGATACTGTTTTTGCACCCAGGGCGACCAACAACCCAGGAACGGCCCTGCTCATCGAGGTCAAATAAAACTCCGCATGGGAGAAACGGGGTTGCCTTCGAACACCAGGTAGAAATAATGGTTAATTTAAGGGGATATTGTTCGGCGAAGATTGCCGGGTCCCGGGGGATGCGCATTAAGGCGCAACCATCGTCGACGACACGCGGCGCAAGAATTTTAACGGAATCGCGCGCGCGTTCAGTGGTGCCCATGAGGGTCGTTTTGCTTCTGTTCCCGTTTGGTCTTGCCGCTCGACGAGTGTACGTCTTTTCTAACAACGTACGTAATTACAAGGTACACGTGGACACACTCGTATACAGTGTACCACCACCGTGACACATGATCGCGACGACGGAAAATACGAGCGAGTCATTGGCGTAGCAATCTGTATCTACGACGGTTACGCTGTTATTGTCGTTTAACAAGCCAGTTTCTCGAAGTTGCACGGTTACACGGTTGGATTTTAATTGAGCCTGTCGCTCGGAGATCGTGCACGTCGTTCCGGTTACTTTTGTCATTTGTCGATCGGGGATTTTATGCGTTTACGGCGGGCACGAATGTGCAACGGCAATGAAACGAACGCTTCCTGGCGTGGACTAATAAAACATGTTATTGGATTGAAATTAGTATGAATTTATTAGCAATTAAAATATGAATTTAATGATAATAATATGTATACGTTTATAATAATGATGAATAGACTGCGGGTTTTATGCATTTATCGTTCCTTTACGTACAAATTTTTCTGCACTTTATGCTACTTCGGACCCAAAGAAAACCATTAATAAAAGGAACCAAGTTCTGTTATACTTGTAGGACCTTAAATTGGTCTATAAAAATCTGAATTTACATAAAGATCCGCAGTTTAATGATGAATGATTGAAAATTTATTAATTTATGAAATGAATTTTTAATCTTTCTTTTATTGCCCTTGAACTTATGCCATTTTTCTGGATGGTAGATCTACGTATTAGAAGATATTTCATAAAACGAAAATTAAAATTTTTTGCTCATCACACTTGTCTCCCGGAGGTTCGATACTTCGTTAACATCCTTACAAACCTAACTCGATACTTTTCTTTCAAAAAATTCCCAAAATTCCCTGTTTTTCGCATTGTCAAACCAGGGAAACTCTTTAATTAGTGAAGTCTAATAACGAAATTATCGAAATCTCTAATATCTAATAAAAATCTCTAATGTCTAATACGAAAAATCGTGAAAATAACGAACAGTTCGGTTACTCGACTTTTCCCGCGATTCGGTCTCGCGGGCATGTCCTTCGTCGGCGCCGGTTTTTGCAGCGCCGCACGTTTCCTGGTGCACCGGTAGCAACCGTATACTTGCCTCTGTCGATCGTACGTTCGAGCGATTAAACGATAGAAGCGATTAAGGAGGCCGCTCGCGCATGCCTTCGCAACCGCTACCATGAAATTATTAGCACTGGCGCCAGTTATCTCGCCTCGTTCTCCCTCTCTGTCCACCAATCGGATCATCTGTCCTGTTCCATTCCATTTTTTTTTCCTTTTCCCCTCGCGTCGTGGAAACGCCACCGCCATTGCAACGCGTCTCACCCACGTTCCTTCTTGCACTCGTGGCCGAGTAATTTCACGCGGACACTCTCTTTACAAGGTTTTTTCTTCTTGATTAAGATGAAATTTCGAGAGAAAATTTTTCACCGGTTTCTTCCATGAAAAATTAATATCGCTTGGTTGTTTGTATGTTTTTTTTTATGCGTTACCATCGCTTCTTCTATTGGTTGTTTGTAACCGATGAATAGAAGTTAAGATAGATTGATGGTGTATCGTGAGACGGACGTGGAAGTTGAAATTGTAATTTGGATAAGTGGAATTTTTTAATTGATTTTGATTAACACTTTGACTGCGACGTCATCCAAATATGGGTAATACGTATACTGTAAAGAGGCTGGATTATTTAAATACCGTTACAAAATTTTTTGTAGATCAACAGCCTTTATGATTAAATGAAATTGCACTAAAATCTTAAGGTGGCAGTAATCGGGACATTACCCTATGTCACCGAAAACTGAATTTCTTGCGTGCAATCGTGAACCTAAATTGGCAAATACGTAAAATAACTGTACGTGACTAACTGTACGGGTCACTGATTACCATTACCGTACATTCCGTACATTACACAGTCGAGAAAATAACACGAGAAGTTTCGAAAAATGTCCACCACAAGAGATTCTCGAAACGTGCTAATACTTACGAAACGGTAGTGTATTATGTTCCGTTACGAGTGAGAAACATCCTTCCCGGCAATTTTGTCCACCGTGTTGTCGTTGTGACACCCGTGTTTTACATTTTTATGGGACACGACGCGTTTTTCGGGTCGTGCGTTACCCGTTTCGCAGCCACAAAAATTCAATTTCCACCCATAGTTTCGCGCTGCTCGCGACAGATTCATCTAAATTTCCTCGAACGTG
>NW_015374430.1:696708-892615 GCF_001272555.1 Dufourea novaeangliae | reverse complement strand
GAATGCCGCGGAACCACTCGCAAATTTCGCTAATGGAACGGTAATGGAACGTGAACCGTGATTTTCGGGCGTTCTGGCACAGAGCTGGCCGCGCGCCAGACCAACGTCTTCGAAACGAAACGAAACGGTCCCGCTGTCGACGAACGATTTCTGTCGACACGCCACACCTCCTATTTCGCAGAGACACTGGATCGATTACACTGATTTAGATAATTGTAGGGTAATGGTGACAATTTGTTCGACGTTGAAACCCCCAAGATCGATTCTTCGTGTCGAAAATCATAACAAGCTATTCCTTCGAACAGACTAAACAACGATGATTAAAGGGTCTCCTCTTCCCGACAGTGTACGGTGAAAGTAATTACAACGAATACAATACTTGCGCAATTAACGAAATCGGTGATCGATTAATCACGTCGAACGAACGCCGGTTTCTCTTTCGACGGCCACCAAGGGTTTATTATTCGCGGTGACGAACGGACTTAAGACTGAATAGGAGCCATTCATTGCTTTCGGTTGCTTATAAACAAAGGTACGGGACGAGCGGTTCCTGTTTTTTTTTTTTTTTTTTTTTTTTTTTTTTTTTTTTTTTTTTTTTTTTTTTTTTTTTTTTTTTTTTTTTTTTTTTTTTTGGCCAATCAGGGAGGATAACTTTCTCTATTAATCGAACAACCGCGTCGCTGTCTCGCCGGGCTCCCGATGCCCCGGCCGAAAATGAAATGGCGAGGGAAGAAATGATGAATTTGCAATTTACCAGATGTCGATTAGTGAAATCGAAAGCTTGAGTGACATTGCTATGTCGACCTACGGATTTCGATCGAGCGAATGACTATGAACATATTCCGGCCTGTACTAAATATAATATTTTACCTGAAATATCTAAGAAGCTATAATTTCCTCTGTTGTGCATTTACCTTTGTTACTCAATAATTAAAATATCCGGTTAAATAGGTGCGATTAATTTTCTAACTAATCTTTTGAAAAGCGAAAGTCAATTTTTAGAAATATTTCGTGTTGCATATGGTGACGGTTTTATATAATTAAAACAAACTAATAAAGACCTCGCTGAATTTTCTAGAAAATTCTCTAGACTATAAATGCATAAAAGACACAATTTAGTAGCCATCCTCCACTCGCAATAGTCTCCATCAAAAAATTCCCCCGACCCTGGCTGCTCGATCAATTACAAAACTTTCACTGATCACCCATCAAAAAGTATCGCGGCGTATATACACCGTTTTCGAGAGAAACCCGTGGTGCCTCCTTCCATCCTTCACCCTTTCTCTGAAAGCGGTCTTATCCGCAGAAATTCCAACGACACGGACGACGGACGAAAGAAAGGGGAGGGGTTGATCCAAAGGATCTCACGGACTCGCGATAAGCAGTCGTTTCGGGGTTCGGTACGCCTTTTCGCTCCAGCGATGCGTTAAAGAACGACATTTTGCATCGGACGACGCATTGAGATATCGAGCGATTCGATTGCTCTCCCTCCCAACCATCCCATCGCGACTCGTCGTACACGTGACTTTCGGTTAGAACGATGTTTAATCGATCGGAAGTGATCGATGATCCACGGCGACGAGTCATGGACGAGTTTCGATTCGTCCCGTGGAAAGTAATAAAAAAAATCAACAGGGGGGGGATAGGCCCCTCTAATCGACAAGGAACCGATTTCTTTCGTCGGATGCAGCGGACCGTTTAATTCGTATATACGCGTTCGATACGCGGGCGCAGTAGGCGCGCCGTACCGATACGCGTGTCCCCGGTAATTACGGGTTGCGGTAATTGTTAATTAAAATAGCGAGAGCCGGCAATCGAACGTCGCGCGCGGGCAACGAATCGTTGTGCAAGCAGAACATACGGTGATGGGGAATTGATAGAGGCGGGGATCGAATCGTTTTCCCTTTCGTTCCTTCCCTCTCCACGTAGACATTGTGTAAAGGCTGGTATTCATTTGTTGCGTACCTTTGTATCTAGTGATGGGATTGATATCGATACTTTTAATGATATTAAATGGATTCGATACCAACGTGCTCAATGGAAAGTACCGATAGGTATCGAAATTTTTGGCACTTGGTATCAATTATCGATACCGATTATTTTTCAATCGATTCCGAATCTAATACGGCACTGAATCAAAATAGGTTTTGCACCTACGCGAAAGTATCGATACCTTTTGGTACCTACGAAAAAGTACCGATAACTTTTGATATCTACGCGAAAGTGTCGACACCTTTCAGAAGTGTGTTTATTCGAACGACCGAGCGCCGAGTGTCGAAAGACATAGGGTCGACAAGAATGTGTGTTCGACGCTTAGAGATTCGAACAAGCACGCTGCCGAAAGTTACGTATATTTTCTTCTAGATTTCAAAAGGCATCAATGCTTTCGTATATGTATGTATGGAAGAAGTATTAATTCTTTTTCAAACCTACATATGTATCAGTACCGGATCGGAATTTTTAATATCGATAGTATCGATACGGTATCAGTCCCATCACTACTCGTATCGTGTCACCGTTGGGTATCAGTGTTGACGGGGGCAAGCGTTGCACCGTTACGTATCGAAATTCGATACGAAGATACGTAACAGGCTCGATCGGTCGTTTGTCGGTTTTTCGCTGTGACATAAAAGAAATGACGGTGCACTCGACTGAGGGGCAGCGTTACATAGTTTCGTTGCACGTTCATTGCTGCCGTGTTGGTGGAACTAACAAAAGAAAAATACCAAATGACCGACATTAATTTTAACTATGTTTTGTGAGATGACAGTATACAGTGTAAAAAAAAAAAAAATAATAAAAAACAAATTTATGAGGGCCTGGAAACCTTTCCGCCTTGCCACGAATGCTTCGAAGCGAACCCGAGTTCGTCGCATTCATCGAGACATTACTGTATTTAAATGGATACGCGACAAGTGGATACCCACCTTAAGGACGCGTGTTTAGCGTCGATCCGCGGGCTAATCTTGCGCCGAGGATGACAGGAAAATCGAACAGTGGGCGTTGCGGTTGCGAGACTTCGGTACTTACGTTTGCTATACACACGCGGTCCCCTTTGAACGATCGAGTAACGCAACCTGTCCGTAATTATGCGTCGATGCGGATCGATCGCGACCTCGGGGACTCGATCTATCGTAATCTTTCGAAACCCACGGTGAAAAAGCTCCGTGGGCTGAAACGCATGCCGGTAATATATATGCGATCTTATTACATCGATCGAGTAATTATCATACGTTTAATGGACTAATTTAATAGCAGGAGTCTCGGGTTTCCTGCGGTTAATGTAGATGTAAACGTTATTGAGTTTCTGCGTCGACGTTTATTGGTTGTTTAGAGTTCGTTTATGAAATCGAATGTGTATAGGTTATATTTTCAACCGAACAAAATTCGTATTTATAGTTTAAGATATAATAAATCTACAAGAGAAATGTTCAGCATAAAAATCTTTCGTTAAGCCGATAACAAAAAAATGTGGAAAAATCGCACGTTATAGTAGAATGTCTCATTAAATCTCTATTCATACTTTTCAACTGGTTCCAATGAAATACCGAATCCCCAAGAGTATTTAGATTCTGACTCACAGTGCAACGCCAACCGTTCGTAAAATCGTCGATGATTAGAATCTTCCGTGACGCGAGGGGGAAGCTTTTCTATTATGTGATTCGCTTTTCCACAGTCAACAGCGTAATCCTTTAATTTGCATTACCCTGGGGGCGAAAGCTCGTTCCTGGGGCTTCAGCGTGCAGCCTGGGTAATTGTTAATTGCGCAACGCGTCGTTTATCATCGGCTAATGATACATCCAGTGGCACGCCGGGGTATCGTTATTACATTTCGGATGGGCTAATCGCTAATAAGAATTTATGGGCTTCGTGCGCTAGCCTGGCAGAACGTGAAAGTCCACGGTTCGTGGCGAACGTTTCGCGACAAGGGTGCATGCACCGGACGGCTAAAATAAATCGTGACTGGGGAGAGGGGAATGTCATCTCTTCGATCTTTATGTCTTCAATTTTTGATGACGTACGAATCGATGAAGTGAATCGTATAGATTGATTTTGGTACTGAATTTAAACCTTAAAGTCAGGCTGAACAGGCTGACAGTTTCGAATTAATATATTCAGCCTGTCCGATCCCGCCTATCTCCTCGGTTTGGAGGATCGTAGAATTTTGGGCCTCGTGTTGAGCGATAAGCTTCTGCCACCTGACCGCTGCTACTTTATTTTTTCATAGTAGGCGTGGTAGGTGTTAATGTCCCGGCGGACATCTTTTTGTCTGGGTGTCGATGATGGATTGAGTTGTATTCTTACGGAGAAATAATGGGACGTTTTTCCTCATCGTTGGATGCATTGACTAACATGTAGACGTTTTTTAAATGAATCTTATTGACTTCTAATTATGTACAAAAATCTGTCTGCAATCGATCAATGGTGAAGAAGCTCGTGACTTGAAAGACAGATGATTCTTGTTTTTTAAATTGTTGTAAGAGACTGGCACTAATTACATACTAATTATATTTTCAGGGATTAATTATATATTTTCGAATATCGCCAGTTTTTAATTGCATTCCCTGTCCTTTAAAAACTTTTTAAACAAATATATCGAACCGCACGATTTAGAACACACATTCCTACCCATATTTCTCACCAATGACAGCCACCATCTGTTCACCTTCTCCGCCTGTTTTCCACGCGTCGCATTCGATCATCAGCCTTCCGATTCGCGCACGGTCGAGTCGGCTCGACGGAACGGGGTTGAGTCCGGCGCGGCATTAAAACGCGACCTCGAAAGGGGAACAGGATTTTTATCGGCCAGGCCACGAGAGAATTCCACTCGCGTTCGATTGTCGCGCGTTATCACCGACTGTTCTCCCAAGGCTCGAAAAAACCGGCGTAGATCCGCCGCGATGCGAGTCGCGTCTGTTCCTCTTCCGGGTTCATTACCGTGAAAGTGCCAATTTATGGTGGCTGTCGAGTGGACAGCCGAAAAGCTGCCCGTACGAGGGCAAATCTTGCGCCATTGGTAGACCAACGGCGGGCGTAATCTCCTCTTAAGAGCATCGCTCTCGTCCCGCTAATCTCTATTTACGGTTTCCCGGAACAGCGTCGATGGGATTTCTCTTTCTCTCTCGAAAGTTTCCAGGGAAAGGAAGAGGAACGTGGATCGTGGACCAGGCTCAACGACAGAGAGTTTATTGCGTTGATAAAAGAATGAGGATTTCTTTTCCGTTGCGACGATGTTATTGGAATTATGTTCTCTGGTCAGGTCTGCTGGGATTTTGGGGAAGACTGAATGAGGTTTATGGGGATCTGACCGATTTTGCTCTACTTATTTGAATCCTCGTTTTTTTTTTTAGTCGTACTCGTATGAGTTGTATTTGTTTCGAGGTGGGATTTTTTTTCAGCGTTATATGTTTGAATTATTATCAACCCTCATTTGTCTTTTCTGTTAATTCGACAGATTTTTCTCCTAAGAAATTATATTATTCCGTCACATACATAGGTAAATTTAGCTGAGAGTTCGTAATTTTGATTTTAGAGGATTTGAAAATTTAACTACATATCTTTAACAGGAAAAATAAATCTTTACGTAATCCCGTATTTCCTAAGTCAATCTATAAAAGTGTAAATTTCCATGAAGTTCCGCGGACTGTCCACAAGAAGTCCTAACCTTTCAAGTCGATAATGTAATCACAATTCTCACGTTTCGTTCCAATAGCGTTGGCTCGGTAAGAATCCGGTAACCGTATAATTTTTACAGGCACTCTAATTGGCCATCATCGGTCCGGCTAACAGTCGGCTGGTTTTTACCGTCGTGTTTCCCTTGCGCGAACGGATCCGAGACGGGCGCAGGCGCCGGGGCAACCGGGACCTCCACGGCTCGGCTCCTAATTCCGCAACGCTAAGGCGCTCCTCAATTAACGTCACGGCGCTAACTTTCACCGCAAGGCAAAGCCGCTTCGGTTACGCCCCATTATCTCGTTGCTCGTGTTGCACGCGTGCCTCTCTACCTGTGCCTTCCGATACGCGTGCGTGCGTGCGTGCGTGCGTGTGAAAAGGCGCCCCAAGGCGCCACCGATCGGCTTCCGATCTGACGTGGAAATACCTAAAAAAAAAAAAAAAAAAAAAAAAAAAAAGGTACTCGAAGATATCGAATCGCAGATCTGAGTACAGACTTGGACAATTTTCAGATATTTGTATGTTAAAGTTAGTTGATATTGTAAATGAATTGATTTTAATATAATAAAGTGATCTTTTTTTTTTATACGACTGATTTTCTTCTGAAATAAATAAGCTATTGCAGAACAGTAATAAAATGAATGAACTAAATCTTCGTTAAAGTGCATCTTTCTATGATGCAGCATTATGTATATTACATGTGTACGTAGCATTACAGATAAATATTCTACAGGAAAATAGGCTACAAATATTCAGCGGTTATTCAAGTATTTTCTGAACACTGTAAATAGAAACGATTTCCCTGGAAACCGCAATTGGAACGGCAGTAAATGACGTTTCAATTGCCTTAAAAAAAAAAGTCAGTACTAGGTTAACGTGTCATTAAAAGAGAATGTTATTTATAGAACAGTTTCTTCCTGAAGTCCCCCGTATTAAACCTACAATTAATCAAATTTATATAACTCAATGTGTCATTAAATCGACTCACCTATACCTAGTATTTTTATAATTCTCAGTTATTAACTAAATTCATCAAACATCGATTCAACCCTATCCGCAGGTGCCAACCGGATGGGTTCCCCGTAGTCACCGGAACAGAAACGAACGAACGAAAGTGGCGGGAACGGTGAAAGTGGCCGATGCTTCGGTTACAACCCGAAAGATTAGACATCCCCGGCTAATCACGACGTTTCGGATTACCTTGAGAACATTTAAGGAACGCAGGGAGAGGGGCAAGGGGGCCCAGGCGATCGGTATCCGGATATCCGGATATATCCCTGCCGGATATCTCGTCGATGAAACCTGATTCGTTTCGCCGTGGGCTGTTCCCGTTTACTGAGTATTGTGCTCGTTACTTCTCTGTGTCGTTACGAATAGGGAAAAATGACCGAGAGTTTCTTAGAGTTCGAACGGGAATCGCCCGCGGCCACGGACACCAACTGAAAGTTTTCCTGCGTTGCCTCGTGGAGAATAGTCAGGCTACCTGAATTCCCCGGAATTTTCACGATAGCTACATCCAGGCACAAACTTTTCCATACACCCTCTTCCTAAACACACTGAAACTTGATCGATAAAATTCGAGTCCCTTCCCCTCGTTTCTTTCTCGGTGCAACGGCGACGGATACAAAGGGGATCTAGGACTAGAAGGACGAAGGTGGAACTCGTTGGGAAGCGTTTCTCCTTGTCCAATCCGTTGCGCGAACATGTCGTTGTTTATTACCGCGATTCGCCAGATAGTATCAATTGAATGCGCCGCTTCTGGAAAGAGATTAATGCGATACCAGCGGGGGCAGCGTGCCAAGCGAGCGATTCCTCGGCCGGATTATTGCCCCCAGCCCCGCGGCGCTAATTGTTTTCCTAATTCGGCCTACGGGCCGCGGGCCTAGGATTACGCGGACATCTAATTAGAATGATGCATCACCGGCGTTGCTACGTGCCCCCCTCCCTCTTAGATTACAGGGCCTTTCCATCTTTTCTCGTCGGAGGAACGATAATAATCTTCACCTCGACGGGATCAAATCGAGAATCCTGCTCGGGGAAAGTTTGGCGAGCGAGCGATCAGCTTGTTTTTTTTTTTTTTTTTTTTTTTTTTTTTTTTTTTTTTTTTTTTTTTTTTTTTTTTAATTTGCTGGGGGCAGAGATGAGGAGAATCGCTGTCTAAGTAGGAATTTTCTAGAAATAATAGAATAAATACAGAATTTAAACGCATCCAAAACTATCTACGAAATTATCTTAAATCACAGTTATTCCATTGCAAAAAGACCATTTCAATAACATTTCAATAAGGAAATAATAAAAAAGAAGAAGATTCATTATTTGACTAATTAGGAAATAATTTCCTTTCAATCAGTACCTCCATTAACGCCAGAACGAGTAGGAACAGCGAGTGAAATAGTCAAACTCTTGCCCAGCAATTCCTATTCAACAGTGCACCTCGAATTTACCAAATTGATTCTATCGCAAAATAATCATACCTCCCGTCCGATAATACAATTTCGTACCATTTACCCTCAAAATTTCGCTACCAAACGTATAATTTAAACCTATACCCGTAGCACCGTCCCGTACATGCATTTACTGGACATTTATCCGCCAAGATTATCGAGCATCTACCGTGTACAATATACCAGAGCTCCCCGGGTTCTCTATCCGTTCCACGAACATTGTCATTAAAAGCGGCCGTGCACGTTTCTCGCCCCCTATATAATTTATAGGCACTGTACCTACGCATAGTCAAAACCGCGATACGATCAGCCCCGCGCTCCGTATTAATACAACCGTGGGGCTCTCTCTGTCTCGCCACCTACGCCCTATACCCAGCCCCGAGATTAGATCTGGCTCGCAAAAGTTCAGGCTCGGAAAGTGTATCCCCCGCGGTATCGTGTCGTCGTCGCTCACGCGTCGCCGTGAACCAGTCATCGGTGACGGGGGAGGGACTAAATGTCATCGTGCGTCGGATCGACGCTTATTATACGCTACCACGGTGTTCCGTTCGACGATTCAAAGGCCCGTGGACCTAAACCAGAACAAACTCACCCACAACGAACTTATCCAGAACAAAATCATCCAGAACGAACTCACCCAGAACAAACTCACCCAGAACAAACTCACCCAGAACGAGCTCATCCAGAACAAAATCATCTAGAAGAAACGTGGACTTAGAATATATTTTTAGTAACTATTATTTCCACAGTTATTTGCATCCAAATGCAAAGGTGTCAAAAGACATATTTCGTAAGTATAAAATTACGTACAAAAAATTCACTCATATCACAGAATTCCTCGTACGAAGTAGTGAAAGTTTTCCCTCTTGCATTTTTTTCAGACACTTGCCAATCACAAGAAAAGTGTTAGACAGTAATAACGCGAACAGCCTGTATACAGTAGAGTTCAAAACTTTCGAAAGACTTGCCAGTTTTAAATCGAACTTGAATTTCTGACGGGAAAATAGAGAAGGAGACCTGAATATACGTACATTCAAATGTAATTCGTATAACTAGAGAATCAGAATAATAACAACACAAGAAATAGTAAGTTACATGGTCCATTGTTTCGTTTGAATATTATAAGTAATCGTAAACTTTTGATCGGTAGTGTATGTATGCATTTAATAGCACACTGTTATTGTAAGTGGAGTCAGCCTATTTGATGTATTGGCGTTATTACAGTTTTAATGGACCATTATGCAATCGGTTGTGGAAACCCTAGTTCATTAATGCTGTTATCAATTGATTCAATCAGTATTACTGCTGCTACTGTTACTATTACGCTCTCCAGAGGTGTATAGGAGTGATTTGTGCTACAATGTTGCCATTATACAGTCTAACTCTTTATATTTATATAAAAAAATATACTAACAACAAGTTATGTTAAATTTGTGTTAATTTTGTTTATTACATTGTCACGATAGACTTGAAGGAATTCATTTAAAATTATTAGATGTTTAAAACATCTTTTTTCCATCAGGAATATATTACAGTGAACGGAGTATGATTTTTAAATAAAACAATCATCATAATTACATTTTTCTCACGTAAACACCACGATAAAACAATCTTCCGTAACGCGACAAACGACTCCGATTTTGTAACGGAGTTCCTGCGAGCTCGCGCGCGCGTTGAAAATTAATTAGCGGTTTTGAAACACCGTTTACGAGAGCCCCAGGAATCCAGATTGCCATAATTTTCGCCCGCGTGGCATACGTTTCGCGAACTTGACAGATCTTTACAGAAATCTGGTCCGCTAACTGCGGGAAACCCGATCCCGCGGGGGTCGCGAGTCGTTTCTCTTGGTGGAACGATGGTGGTGACGTTAACGTTCTCGCGTTTCGAATTTTTCACCAGTCCTCCACGGAGAAGATTGCTTCGATTCGGCGGGTTACATCAATTCATGTCCAGTACAGAGTTATGGCTCTATCCAGGCATCTAACGTTACCGTGTTCCACCGGCGAAGATTAATTCTGCGTTAATTCGTTTGGATTCCTCGGCACCGAACGGTGATTAATTTATGCTATCGAACGTGGAGGCGGACAAATTGGCGGACCAATTTTTTTTCTTTTCTCGTTTTTCAAGAGTAGTAGAATATATTCGGGCAAGTTAGAAAACGTTAAGTGTTCATTTTGTTATAAAAATCCACCACCGAAAAATGGCCGAATTTTCGGCCAAGACTGTATTCATATCACAGCGAATATTCAATTTAGCTACTATTAAAAGTGACACATTTCAATACTATTGGTGGTATTCTTGTACAATAATCTCAAACATTTCGTATAATTAACTGTAATTACCGAACATACTGTACTCACATCAAACTTTCAACGATTAAAAATCGATAATTATTACAACGATAAAAATATATGATTTTAGGCCCAACATTTATCAAGCCTTCTTTGGTTTCTTTTGTAATCATCGATTTCGCACCGTTTACTAACGTCTACCTGTCATCGATATGTAAAAAAAAGAATAGTAATGAAATATGGAAATTTATGAAGGCAGGAAGTTTCTCAAAGGTTCTCTGATTTTTCGTAAAATTTCATAATAAGTGATTTATGTATCTCGAAGAACGTGTCACGACGGACTTCCACGTAACTCTGACCGTTAGTATCGAATCGTCTTGTAATGGAGGCTGAAGATGATCAGAAGAAAAGCTTATTCACGTCGACTTTCTCACTGAAAGACGAGCATTTGCGAGTAAAATGTAGGTTATGTCTATAAAACGCGCGGAGGGTGCCATCGTGAGAACGTGTAGAACCGCTTCTCTTCGCGGTCTGGAAACGAACGACGGTAAGGTCAGCCACGGGACGGTGGATGATTTCACCTCGGCAATATTTATTATCCTAATCTTGGTACGGTGTGTCTGGCCTACATTCGCCTGCAAATTGCCGCGACGACTTACTGCCTGCTGTTTTTCAGATATCGTACGGGAACCAAATGGTGTTCCCTCTTTTTATCCGTATTATCTCTCATTCTTTGATTTTCGAAATACATTTTTAAAATGGCAACAATGCAAACATCTAAGGTCTCACATTTAAGGTCTTCCATCTAAGGTTTCATATCCAAGGTTTTAGATTTGAAGTCTCATATCTAAATTTTCATATCTGAGGTCTGAGACATAAGGTCTTAGTCCTAAGGTCTCAGACCTGAAGTCCCAAATTTAAAATTTCAAATCTAAAGACTCAAATCTAAGGACTCAAGTCTTATGTCTCAACTCTAATGCCTCGAACCTAAAGTCTCAAATATAAAGTCTAGCCCCGAAATAAGCTCAAGATGTCCCTAAACAAAGAAATCAAGCAATTCCAGGCAAGAGCATTTCCTCTAACAACAAACTTTACATCGTTGTGTACCCTGGAAATGAACACATTTATCACCATTAAAATTCGGCTCTTTATTTCGGAAATATCCAGCATAAAATACGGTTATAAAGAATGTCAAATTAAGATCCCCCAATGCATCATGCACCACTAAGAAGAACAAAACACGCCAGTAAACGAACGTTAAACTCACTCATTTATCAAAAACACGAATAAAATTTATTTTACCCGAGTCCCACTTCGGATTCACCGTCGGCCATCTTGCTTTCCCGGCGGTGCAATGTATTTATTTGCCGGTCCGTTTAACTTTTCACGACTCCGTTCAAACGATCTAATCCACTCAGTATGATTTACGGCCGGTAGAGACCGAGATTTTGTTCGGGTCCACGGCCGGCTGTGTTTCGCGGATCCGCGGGAAATTAAGATCGGAGACCGAAATCGAGGGGACACGGCAGCGGGGCTTGCTAAATTCTTGGCAAACACCGCGGGCAGAGACGCATGGGGCCGATGATTCATGAAAATGGGTTAAAAGTTAATGGTTCAGCACGCTCGGGACACGACTCGACGGAATCCGAGTGATATAACACGCGGGTTGACAAACAGAGCCTTGCTCGAGTTTAAATTTAATCCCCTACTATTTTCTAGCAACCGAACTTATATATTCGTTTGAAACTGTATGATTCACGAGGAACGTTTCGTTTGTAATTTACGGTGGATACGAAAATTATTCATACGCATCGAAATATTTGTAAGATAAGTTTAGAGATTCTTCGAATATTTTGAAGATTTCGAGAATGTTAATGCATTTTCGATGGTAGCAAGCTTTTGACACTGTAACTACTGAAGGTGCTCCTATTTTTATCACGTTGGTAAAAGTGAAACGGCTTGTTGAAAATATGCAAATCGATAAATTAACGATCTTACTTATGTATTCCAATAAATGTTACGAAGAATTTCAGAAAATAGACTGTTATGACATTTTAATATTGTTTATAAGAGTATACGAGCCAGTCATTTTGACTGCCTTGGTAGTTCTAGTGTTTGGTAATGTGTTTTTGATCGGTATGTATTTTGCTTGTAGTATTCGATGTCTTTATTGTATGAGATCCGAGTCTGCCAATATTTTATAGCACATTTCTAGTGGAAAAGATGAGACATCTGTGCGTCTCGGAGAATGCATTTATTTTCTATGAAATATAAGAGGTCTACTTGAAATCAATTGGAAGTTTATACAAGGTTGTCTTGAAGGAGATAAAAGAGATTTTCATCACTATTTATTAAAAAATTCCTCATAATGTGATAATTTACTATTCTCGTTATTATTTGCTCAAAATATTGTTTTTGTAAGGGAATGACAATATTTGTACCATGTTCTGAACCTGAATATCAGAATATTAGAAACTGTGTTGCGTAACTGGCTACTTTTTCTTAATTATACTAAATGTAACAACTTTTTACAACTTTAACACTATAATGTCGCCAAACGTAGCGTGTCCGAGCTGCCAGACTACGATTTCCTCATTTCTGACTAAGTTAACTAATGCCTCACGAATTTTAAGATGCCTGAAACGAAGCGCACTGATGATTGAAATTAATTACGCAACAGACTAATATAAAGAACAAAAGGGCGCACCAAGCGTCGTCAGCACGACTGATCGAGCGACTGAACGAACCCATATCACGTTCGCCGACTTTCTCGCGATCGGTCAACAATGCGTTAACAGTGACCGGATCGGCTCGTTCGTAATCCTCTGTCTGCCCCGAGAACGTCCGCAATGACTAATGCAGTAAGAAAGTTCGAAAACTGCCATACTGAGCGGCAAAGAAAACTACCACCGCGGGAATGGTGGTCGCTCGTGTTGCGTAACAAATATCGACGAAGCAGTTACACATTTTACTGTATGTTTATATGAAACCAGTAACTGAACAATTTATTCGAACGTTATTTCTTTCAGTCACAATGTTGACAGTACGTTACGAAATTTTATGATGAAATTTTTTAGCCACCCCTGGTCTAAAGCATTTCCCACAATAAGATTATTGTCCCGGCGCGGACCCGAGTTCGGGACAATAATCGAGAGGAGTATGTAGTTCGCATACCGTCTGCTAGTGTCGCAGATCATTTTCAACTCTCAATTCGCGGGACCAACGACAGCGTCAGAGGCGCAGGACGGGGGATCGATCGTCTGACGCACGGATACAACAAAGACACCCGGCCGGTTGTGTGAGTTACGGGCCACGGGCAACGAAACAAGGCGAAACGTAACGAGCTCTACCCGACGGTCAGAAGAAAAAGACTTGGGGCCGCCTCGAAGCGTATGGTAATAACGGCGGGGCTTACGAGACGCGGAATAAAGATATCAGTGAAAGCCGATCGGGCGAACCGATCCGTACCGGCGAACGATTATTGTTCTCCGCGCGGCATCGATGTGTCGGGGGGGGGGGGGGGGGGGGGGGGCTGGGCGATTGTTTTCGCAACGTGTAATCGCGGAGGCGAAAAATCCCTCTTCCCCCTCCACTTCGTCGATCTCTTTCCTCGGGCGGCACGCTTGAACGAACTCGCGTTAGGAAACTCTCCCAGTGATCGCAGAGGGATTATCGAAACGAGGATATACAGGGTGTTTCTTAACCCTTTTATTCTTGAAATATTAAAAAGTATAAATATTCTTTTCGTAATTTTGTTTATAAAAATTATTCTTTATATGAACTTCGTTCATTGTTTTTGTATCTACTTTACCCTCGCGTGCAAAATCGACTTTCGCTAGGGGAAGAAGTTGACGTAGAAGGGCCTCCTTACCATGACCCTATCTGTTGGTATTTTGAATTAACATTCAGTTTACTATTTATTTCAGTACTTGAAATAAATTTACCAAGTGTTAGGAGGCCCTTCCTCTATGTTACTTTTTCCCGTAGCGGAAGCCAAGTTTGCACGTCAGTGTGTATACAAGTGAGTGCGACATGCGAAGAAACACCCTGTATATCCAGCCGCGAATCCCCGACGCGAAACGGCGCGCCAAAAGCGGCATAACTCACTTTCGGCCGACAGTAAGCTCGAGGGATCTCGAGCAGCCTTGCAAAAGTGAGATCAACGGGAGATGTTGATTCGTACCAGGTCATTGAACGAGTTCCTTTTCGGATTTCGAGGATGAAGAAGATGGAAACTTCGAGAGGTGCTGTCACCCCCTTAAAGTCGCGTTTCACAGTAACACAGGCAATAAATAAAAAAGGTAAATCTACATTGTACAATCTTCTTCAGCACGATATAACGGTAACACATACCCAAGAAATAAAATACTAATATCCAAGGATGTAACTCCGAAATTACGAGTCAGTATAAAGGATTGTCAACCACGTTCAATTTCGCTGCTATATTTACGACTTTAATGCTACGCCACTTACTCCTTGTAATGGCCCGTTACCGGTATCAACCTTTTTATCTCCAGCCACAAAGCTGCAATGACCTTCATCCACAAATAATTCGATCGGCCAAAAATAACCCGGTGAAATTTCGAACACGTCTCTCTTTCTCTCTCTCTCTGGTTCAGAGTTCTCGATCCCTTTCAAACCAGGTCCAGGTTCTCGTGTGTCGACTGGTGCAACATTGTTCGATTCGCACGCGTCACGCGAAATCGATTCGCCACGGCCGACTATACGGTGTACACGAGCCGAGCGAATCGATCGCGAGATCTCCGTACCGTTTCGCAAAGGACAGCTGTAAAATCGCGTCTGGCGAACATCGCCGACTGGTCCGTGATACCGATCGTTACTCGCCGATTCGAGACAGAGAAGGTTGGGGACACGTTCACTGGACGATGATCTCGCCTTTTTTTACATGTCGAACGCAATTGGCTTTACGGCGATGGTCTCTGAATTGTTCGAGTATTTGGGTATGTCTGACCAAATCTAGGTTACTTCACTTGTGATAGAAAAATCTAAATACAGTAACGTGCATAAATCACTCACCGGGATCCTGATGCTGACAGGAAGGACTTCGAAGATCCTAGAAAATGGATGCTTGATGTCATGGAAATACCTATGGTAATAGAAGGGAATATTAAAAGAAAAATGGTGGTACAAATAGCTGTAATAAAAGTGATAATAGAAAAGAATAATACTTTAATACACGTAGTGCATCATGGAACTACGAGAAGAATAGAATAACAGTTAAGAAATAGGCAGCGGTAAAGTTAAAAGTTTCTAAAAAGAAATGAAAATTTTGTTTTGTGCGATTCTTTTGTGATTTAATGCGATATTGAGAACTGAATTTTTGTGTGTACTTAAATAGTGTAATACTTTGTATAGGGTGTTTTTTTGTCTAGGTTAACAAAAGGTATCATTCTATGACATAATTTATTTCTACGTTAATAACTTTTTAATGACCAATGATGAGCGGTTTAAACTTCTTCAAGATTACTCGGGGGGGAGTGCTTTTCGGAAGTTCACCCGTTACTACAACCCCCGATCACCCCTTCCATTACGGTTCACATCAACATCGACGACCCCAGCCACCAAGCACAGTTAGATCAACACAACCAGCAGCCCGTTCTTCGATCCGTACTTCCACATTCCGATAAATAAATCTCCGGGACGCTTCTCAAAAGTGCCCTCCCCTCTAGCCGTCCAACACGATTCAACCATTAACCGTACAGCTCAAGCGCAGGAAATCGCAACGCATCGAGAGAGGATTCTCCACGTCGACCTAACCCACTCGAATCGAACTCGAGCGGGGATATACAGGGTGTCCCAAAACAGCTTCGATTCCCGGAAATGTGGGGTTCCTGGGATGATTTGAAGTAACTTTTTCCTTAGCAAAAATGTTATCCGAGGTTTAGTTAACGAGATATTAACGAAAAACCCCGACCAATCAGAGCGCGAGTCCGCCAGCCAAGTTCCAGCGGTAACGTTAGCTACCAATCGCAGCGCGCAGCCAACGCTACCGCGGGAACTCGGCTGGTAGACTCGCGCTCTGATTGGTCGGGGTTTTTCGTTAATATCTCGTTACCAAAGCCTCGGATAACATTTTTTCTAAGGAAAAAGTTGTTTCAAATCATCTCAGGCACCCCTCCTTTCCGGGAGTTGAAGCTATTTTTGGACACACTGTATACCTACCAGCTCTTAAAGCGCGCGATTCGCCGTCTATTTAACGCGACGGAGGCAACATTAATGGACACTTTCACCCCGGGACCGCGGGTAAGAGGGCCCCCGGCGAGGAGCAGCCCGAATACAGGTCGTCACTCGATCCTGATTAATGGGTCCCAGGATCTCGCGGGGCTGTAAACAGTATTAATCAGGATCGAGTTTACGCGGCGCGGTCGTGCCACGGTATCGCATTAATCAGGATCGCCGGAGCGGCACGAAAAATATTCCATTTAGGTACGTGTCCAACGACGGTCGTCCCCGTGGCATCGTGTATTGATTTACGACCGGCGACTTCCGAATGTCCGACACCTGGAGACCAGCGATAAGGAAGCCGAGGGGGCCAACCCTATCGACCGGTTGAATCGGTTCTCGCTCTCTTTCCTTCTTCCTTAACCTCTTCGTTGATTGATTCTGTCCACCGATTTTACTGATTTACTCTTTTTTTTTTTACGTGTACACAAGATATTCTTTTTCTTTTGTTTTTTATTATTCACAAGGTATTGTATTCTCCAGTTTCACGTGAAGTAGTCATATTATTTCCCTGTATTGGGTGGTCCACTTAAAGGTAGCCACCTAAATATCTCCTTCAGTTGTGATTGTATAAAAAAAATATGTTGTATGCAGTTTGAATGGTGTCAAAGGAAGAATAAAATCAAGTGATAAATAGTTAAATTTGCAAATTCTTTAAAGCAAAAAATCACAAAGACTCAGCTGATTGAGCATTCACGTGCATTCGAAAAATGTCAAATCCACAATCTACTATCAAGGTTCACGATCGATACAATTTTTCCTCCCATCTATTTCGCAGAATTATCGCGTTGGAATTCAAATAAATCACGGGTGGTTCGATATCGGAAGTTCACCGATCGCGATTGGAATCGCAAGGTGTCGCGAGCCACCGAAGATGCTAGCGGAGCGGTTTACCCGGCATCAAGTCAATGCACTTAGACGACGGCGATACGTAACTAAGCCTCGGAGCGGTCCGCGCGCCGCGACGCGCGCTCGGCTCGATCTTGAAAGCCATTAATCAGGATCGAGCGACGACCTCTCCCCGAGCTACTCCCGATCCTCCTGTAACATCGACGCTGACCTTGAATCTATGGCGCGGAGACCGCGACACCGTAAGAGTACCGACCGCGACGAGGCTTGTGTGAAACGCCTAGCTTGGAACGTCGTTGCTGCTGCTGCACACGTTTTTCAACGGTGATGGTTGCACCTGCGCGCGCGCGTGCACCGACCGGACGGATGACAAACGAGGATATCAAAGCCGTATGCACCTAATAAATATCGTCGGGGCCAGTCCGCGTGACTCTTGGCAGCACTGTGACGCGTCGACGTCGATCTTTCGATGGGCTATCCATTTTTTTTTTTTTGTTCGTTTTCACGCGCGGATGAAAACCTCGACATCATCGTGAAATCGGCAGTTTCACCTGGTAACTGATAGATTTTATTCGATTGAATGTAGAAATTGAAGGCCTAGATGAAGATCGATGGAAATGGAAAATCTTTAGTAAAGTCAAATTATTGACCTGAAATTAGTGAACTCGAAGTATTGACCCCAAAGTATTGTACTAAAAATATTTGGCTCAGGGTAGTTAAATCAAAGTATTTAATTCAAAGTATTTAACTCGAACAAATAATCGGCAAAAAATTGTCGATGGGGCTCGAAGACGCGGAACGATTCCCCGCAAAAGTGATTGGTCATCGGCTCGCGGTGTCGTTGCGCCAGCTCGCACTCGCATATCAATTTCAAGCGTGCAGAACGAGTGCGCGAGTGCTAATGAACCGCAGAGCACGGTCGCGGAGGCGATCAAGGGAATACGAGACTCGGTCCCCTACTTTCTGCAGGTGTTCCGGCCAGTTCGTTAATCTTCGTAATTAATATTTTTATCTCCATGGCCGGGCCGTACGCGAATTAAAGTCGACCGGTCCGATACGTTCGGTGATCGATACCATTCCTCTTCTCGCACCTTTCCTTTTTTTTTGTTTTCACCCCTCGCGGTTTGACGAGAGTCGAATGCAATATTTACAAGTATTCAGGTTATTTCTCGGCTACGTCTGTTGCCATTGGCAATGGGAGACGAAGGGACCGTCCCATTACTGCCAAGATTAACACGTGCTCGCAGTAGACCGTAGAAGATACAAGGATCGAGGAATCGGGGGCTTAGGCGTTGCGTCATCGGATCGTAGTCGTCGAGCAATGTGGCCTCATTTGGGTGCACGACACTGGGGATCGAGGATAAATTGGGTCGGCATAAATTCGGGAAAAAAAAGCTAACGCCAAGAGGACGTCCGTTTTCTGGGTCAACGTCGACGACGCCGGACGGCGAGCCTCGAGGGTAACAAGAGGGGGCGGCCACCGTAAAATTATTCGCGGAACGGTGTCGCGTGTCTGGGACTCGTGGATCACACCGGACGCGTCGCGCAGGCCGGGTGAGAAACGTTTTCGGCGGCCTGTGAGCTTTGACGGGCTCCTGAGACGCTTTGGACGTTTGTTTGTCAACTGGCAGAGGTATACGACGTGACAACTGGACCGCGAATAATTCGCGTGGTAATATTAATGTCTGAACATTGTTGTGTATTGTGAGAGACGATCGGTATAGGGTGAATGTCCAAATTACTGCCAGTGTTCATAATACTGCCACTATAAACTACATAGAAATACATGTACAGTAAATATTTGATGAGTGATGGAAGTGAAAACCAGTTCCAGTAAAATTTCTATTATAGAATCAGATCGGAAATTGATAAATTCTGTATTAGATCAGTAAATATATGTATACTAAACGAGCGTTCAATTCACCATTAAAAACATTACCAAACAACACGTAGATCACTGTCTAAATCTGCTTGAAAATCAGTCCTGTGTGAATATAGTTCCAACAATTTATCGTCCTCCTCGTGCTAAATGAAAACCTTTACACGATAATCAGAAAATCAGGTTATTCCCCTCGGGTAAAGTTGCAGAACCATTTCTCGCGAAAATGATTTAATCACCCGTCTGTCGACGGGGAATTATTAAATCCGACGACAAGGATGAAAAAGCTTCTCTGGAGGATCAAAAGGAGTGCCGTGGCGGGTCCCCGTTTTCGCGACGTCGCCCGTCGAAAATGGCCACGTACGTCGGCTGCGGGGCCGATAATCAAATATTAGCTCGGGCAGGCGAGATTAAAGCGGCCACACACCGGCCGTGGCACGAGATTAATGGTTCACGGTTAAATCGCGGACTAATGGCGGCTCGACGCCGGGCGTAAATCATATTTCGCAACGGGCGAGGCGACAGATTGCGAACAAAGGGGGTTGAAACGATTACGCCGGAAGCGGTCGGAGGCGTGTGATTAGGAAAATGGGGCCCCCCATTAACTGCCTCGGCTGTATGCATGGGCGTAGCCAGGTTATCACTCAGAGGTGGGGAAAAATTTCATAATATTATTTCTCTCTTCTGAAAGGGGGGTGGGCAAACTCCAATTTTTTAGCTTCTCGAGTGAGAAAAAGGCCACTTTTTCCCTCTAGTAGGGGGAGAGAGTATGCCCCCTCTGGCTACACTCATGATTCTATGTGTTCGTTTGAAGAATTAAATAATTTTTTGAATAAAAAAACGTGGGGTGTTTTTATTTACCTGCATTCAATGTATTATGTATTTCATTTTATTTTGTGTACTCGTATGCCTTATAAAAGAATTGGTTATATCCTATTTAACGCTAGTATAACGTTAGTTTATAGTTGAAACAAAATATTCTTCCCATAAAACAAAATCAACGCTTCAAGTTTCGAAAATTTCGGGTATCGAATATTTCTGGAGTTTCGAAATCGTACAAAGTTTCGGATTCGAGTTCGGATTTCAGTATAGAATTACATACAACAGGAAACCTAAAATCCGTCACTTTGACAGGTCCAGCGATTCTAACTTTAAAGTACGTTCAATTGTAAAAATTGCATTACATACCAAACGGCCTTATAATTCCCGGATCTAGGGCTATCAGACACACGAGAACTGCAGAACAGGAAAGAAAAAGTGGTGAACGTTACCGTTCGAAGGTTTCTAAGCTATCTCATCCTTCGTCGCCGCTTTTGTGCGAATCACGATTAAGTAATTGGCAAGGTAGCGGTCCGCGATCGCCAGAATCGATACCGTGGCCGTGTTGCACGCACGTGTTTCCCCGTTACTTCCCGCCCGTGCACATTTTCGCCGTGACCGCCGATTTCTATACGATCCCGACTCGCGGACAGCTACACGAACTTCTTCAAAATATAAATCCGCCGCGACTGCGCCCGACACTTTCGCCTTTCCAGTTTTCCTCGTTAACGATAGGGGGTGTAAGTACACGCGCGACGCCATGTATTTTTTTTTTCTCCTCGGAAACAGCACATGACTTTCTGTTCGTTCTTTCTTCGATCGTAACGTATAGGGTGTTACACGCTGAACGTGGACACGATTTCTAATAAATTAATGGTGAAATACAGTGAGAAAATTCGTACAATTTCGTGGGAATTCACCGAAGGAGTGATTACAATTTACTGTAACTATTAACACTAGAAGTACTGGCGATAAAGGTGTATCTATTAGTATTGGCTCAATAAACATAAGAAATTAAAGATTACTCGATATTTTACGGTGCAGTGTTGTGCTTTATGCATATTTAAATGACAGTGTTTCGCTGGACAATGCATAGAACGGAGAAGGAAAAGAATGAAGGCTAGGCGCACCGGAAATGGGAGTCGCCATCGCACGGTTACATAAATTCGTCCGCGTTGCATACTCGCGAGCGAGAATGCAGACGAGAATGCATATCGTTGGGCACACGATCCCGTGTGGGTGAACCCGTTGAACGTAATTGGCTCCCCCGTTATTATTAGCTAATCCATTTTTCGAGACACATTATCTATACACGGAGTTACATTATCCTCCTTGAAACCTTGTGAAGGAAGCCGAAGATATACTAAATCTTTCATAAAATGGTACGTGTCGGAATTGACCCAATTTTTTTTCAGAGGTTTGTAGTATTAAAAGAAGTATCTATAGTTGGGTATACATATAGTATATATATATATATATATATTAAATATTATAATGATCTTTGATGAACATGGAATCGATCTAGGAAATTATTAATATCAAACAAAAGTCGGCGAATGAAATCGTAAGAAAACATCGTAAGCGAAATGGTTAACGAGCCTGTCTCGCGTGTTGGAGACACGCGATTCCGCGACGCCTCGCGACGCCTGTCCGGCACACGGGCGTCGTTCATCAGGAAGTAATCGTTGCTGCCAAATGGAAGGCCAGGGGGGAATATCACCCGCAGAGAGAAATATAAAGGCAGCCCAGGAGTCGCCGTGTGTCACGCGCGGATCGATGACTCGCGGGATTTTTTCCGGCTGCAGTCTTCTCTGACCTTCCGCCCCGCTTACGTAGGTGGTGCACGTTTCACGAAATACCGGGTGAGTCGCTAATAAATCAACACCTTAACCCTCTCAAGTCGGACATTTTTGATGATCGAGTGAAACCATTAATTCATCTGTCTTTAACCTCTTGAGGGACGAATTTATCAAGACAGGAAAAAATTATTTTTTGTTATATCTTAGATGTATTTATTTAAAATGTATTTATGAATATTAACGACGATACGTTGGTAGGATATCCTATGGGGTCGTTCGATAAGTAATGTATTTTTGAACATTGTTTTATTATGAAAGTTTCAGGCATTGAAATCACCAGAGTGACAGTCACATTGAATTTAACAAACTATGTATAGTTAATTCCTTATTGGTACACCTAATAAATTTCCCAATTATTGTCCCCTCTTTCCTCAGTCTCCTTTGTCATCGCTTTCGTCGCACGTATCGTACCTTAATATGCAACTCGAAAATGTCCCGAACTTTCTCCGGGACGTCGCGGACAATAAGAGAAGCGCGCCGCTGTTAATAAAACACGATTGATGGTGTTACGCGGGGTGCTTTTAGAAGCGAAACGAGAACGCAATCGTGCGTTTGCCAAGGTTGAAATCCTTTGATTTACGACGTTTCCGCGTCGCTGTGATCGTATCCGGTTCTCCCTTTGTTGGGGACGGAGTGTTTGGAATTATGAACTTTCGACTGTTTTCGGTGATCATGTCTGAATTCTATCATTGCGACTCTTTCGTTTATTGGACGATTTTTCTAATGTTAAGAGGGTGGGATTATTTTGAATTATAAAATTTTACATAATTAACACAGGATCAACAATATTATATTTACTGAAGGCATATATTTCAATTCATATATTTTCAACGATTTATGACTTAAAAAGGAATAAAGTGTGTCTGGCTACATACGACCTTTTTCACTGTGGCAGTTGACGTGTTAAGATCGTTTTTTCTAAATCCCCTGGTCATCGATAACAAGTTAATTCACCTTCATATCGAAATTAAAAAGGTAAATTTCCCCCTAGGTTAAAATTATCTATCTTCCCAGGCTTACTTTATTGGACATCGCTAGAACCGCGCTAAAGGACTTTCCACGGGCGCTGATAATTCACAGTTAACATCTTCGGGTGCTAACGAAGCGGCCAGGCAATAACCACAGGGCAGGCTAGTACAAGCGACTTACCACTCGTCTGTCGTTCGTAGATCTATAACTTATTGTATTTTTTCAGGGGCGGCGAAAGTGCACGCGCGCGCGACGCCAATGGAATCAGCGCGATAAGCACACGGCGAGACCGACTTTCGGTAATTTATTACACCGTTGGAAAGGACACGCCGGATACGCCACTTACAAATTACGTTGTTCTATATACGATCGATCTTCCGGATCCCGCTGTTGTCGATGCCTTCGTTCGCGCGCCACGATCGAGATGACAGATCCACGATGAAAAATCACCATCTGATAACTGGGGCATTAGGGGGCTTGTCACGGTTAACTCTTTAGTGTTAGGTGGGTTAAAAACTGTCCCACCTTTTGCTTAGTTTTTTATGCACGGTGGGATATATTTTAATCCACCTCGAAAAGTTCAAGTTACCCATAGTCATACAGTTTAATATTTTATTTTCATATAACGTTTTTTATATTGAAAAAAATTTTTTAATAATACAAAAAAATTCTGTGCAACTAGTTTTGCACACTTTAGAAGTTATTCAGGGTGAACATGTTGCGTGGACCACCCTATACACATATAGACACGGCAGGCAAAGTGTAAACGAGGTAGCCAAACGATATTTTGACGGGGCCGGCACGAGACGGAGGAAGAAGGAAAGGAAGGTCGATAAGTGGCCGAGGATTAAATCACCGTGGCGATCGACGCCCAGTTAACACTCGGATAAAGACGAAAAAGACCTGCCCCGAGACCAGTGAACCGGAACCAAGGGAGCGCCAGATGATTAATCGGCAATCCGTCGCGATTAAACGATCGGCCAACGCTTTTCCCGGTTTCCACGGAAACCGTGGCAACACCAAGGTATTAATCCGTTCATGATATCGATATACATACGCTATCCGATGCAATTACGCGCGGTATAACCATAGGCGTAGCCAGGTTATCAGTCAGAGGGGGGTGGCAAAAGTATTAATGCATCGATTGCCACAGTGAAAAAGTCTGTACGTAGCCAGACACACTTTATTTTCCTTTTTAAATTCATAAATCGTTGGAAATGTATGCGTTTTGTTAATAGAGGCTGTTGGTCGTATTTCAAATTAGGGTAAACGAACCCGTGAATGACTGAATTGTTAAATTTCTGGACGTTTTTGACTGTTGAACTTGCAATTATATATATTTTTCTTGAAACCTTTATTAAAATAATTACTTATTGTCATCGTAATTAAAAAAAAAAAATGATTTATAAACTGCAAAACGTGTAAGAGCCTAATAAATGACTGCTTCATTTCTAAAATATTTCTAATAAGAATTGTGTTTATTAATGTCTCCTTAATACACTAAACGAAACATTTGATCATTTTTAAATTTATAATTTACATTTCTTGCCCAATGGTCATTCACTGTTATGCAGTCAATTATTCGTTGGTTTACCCTATATTACAATATTAAATATTATTTAAAAATTTTGTAACTCTGAGAAGAGAGGCAGGGGGAGACAAATTCAATTTTTTTTCTTGTAGGGTGGGGCAAAAGCCACTTTTTTCCCTCTTGCCCCCCCCCTCCCCCTGGCTACGCCCATGGGTATGACCGCGTTTCAACCAGGTGGGGGGGTGGGAATCAAGACAGCTCTCGTGTGCACGAGGTGGTATCGGCCCAGACCGCGCGTTATATACAAATTAACGGCCGGCCATAAGTCATACCACGCGATTACGTCGGCGAACGACAGAAATATCAATACGCTGGGCATGTATGTACGCGCGTGTAACGAACAAGCACCACCGGTTTAGCCTGCGTCCAGGAAACCGTCGATACGTATCCGTTCGGGAAAAAAACACGAGGCGGCAAAACGCACCGCTTAAGAACCGAACCGACTGGCGACTCTATTCGTCACGAAGCCGAGCGCTACCTACTTTGCGGGCTGGAGAGAGCTCGCGCAGTAGGGACCATCGATGATCATTGGGGAAAAATATATCTAGGGAGAATTGCCTATATTGGACTGGCTCCTAGATTGGACCATTTGTGTATCTCTATAAAAAAATATATTTACAGTGTTTCCGTTGGCTGTATTGATTTAAGGAGCGGAAATAAAATGTGCGAGAACAGTGAAACAAGTAATTAATTTGTTTGTCGTTTCATGTTGTCGAGACATAGGTTTTTTTGTACAGTTTTCGATCGAAAAAAAATTCCACGTTAGTCAACCCGATTACGTTCAATCGATCACACACTTCATCTGATTCAGGTCACATTCTCACGGGAACCCCTTCTGACCAGTTTCTCGGACGGTAGCTTCTACTGTTTTTCACGATCGAACGCCCCGATAATCGAAACTGAAACTTTGTGCATAATCCTCGTCAAAGCCGCAGCCATTTGTCAGAATCAATTACACCGATAACCGCTTACCCGCGATTTACACGTGAAATCGACGCGTTTCAAGCCTCTCCAGTACCGTTCCCCTTATTTTCACCTTTAACCGTAACGTATCGTGCGTTATCTCTGGCTAACAGTCGCACGGGAACGGTGTAAATCACGCGTATTGTTCGCGTGTCGAAGCGTTAAAGCGATTTAGCGACGTCTCTGAAACGGTATCGATAACACGCGGAATAATTCGACCAGATTTGCTCCTGTGGACGTTTGGAATGTCAGGAATCATAACACATGGATCTTTGTTACCGATCGGATGTAGATAATTTCGAGATTTATGGAATAGATCATTTGGAAATGGAGAGAGAATTTTGATGGAATTGAGAAAACTGGTACACTGTATATTCGAATGGTATGGGAACAGAAGAGCTAAAGAGAATTGAAAATTTTTTACATTTTGCAGAATTAATTACTTTTTTACTTTGTATGCGTGTTCTCGGTTGATAGGTAATTTTAATTAGTTATTTAATTCACTGGATTATCACACTTGTAAATTTGGAAGTCTAACAGTTCTATGTACTGGATAGTTAACTTCTAGGCATCGTATTTGGAGAACAAGATAAGGAGAAGGCGTTAGTAAAAAAAACAAAAGAAGGGGTGGGGGGTAAGAGCTCGTAAATAAAGAAGTAAGGAGACGTGGCGTGGAGGGTACGAAGGTGCTAGCTTCCTAGACGGACGGTGCAACGGGCTGATTTGCATACGTCATTCGGCCAAAGGAGACCCCGTCTCTAGCGAGGTGAGTTGACGTAGGAAATTCGTCACGGGGAATTGCTCGGGGCTCGGCTCGATGCATATCCGCCGTTAAAAGCGCGGAGAAGTCCGGTTCTCGGCTTCTATCGTTGCCTGTTATGACAAGGCGGCTATTAATTTCGCTCTCGCCTTGCCGCACGCGGCTCCGATGTGCTTCGCCACCGATGGAATTCGTCGGCTTTCGTACTTTTTCTCTAATCCACCAATCGACCATTCTCTTAGATCAGTGATGGGCAATCGAGCTCGCGAGACAGGAAACATAACGACATATTTGCGTATTGGGATTCCTTGTCCCTTCTCGCACATTTTAATCTAAACTACCGTATCATTCGTATAGATTAATAATCATTTATGTTTCTTTTTATTCAAAACAGATAGAAGCAACCCGATCTTGTGTCGGCCACGCGACGATTTCGTCCGATCATTTATTTCGACGCGCCGCGAAATTGCGTTTTATTGGCGCGCACGTGCACCGTCGCCGATAAAACGTCCGCGTCCCGTAAATATTAGTGCATTCTTAGCACGATTTCAATTCGATTATGATTTCAAGGCCCTAATGATTATTCTTATCTCAAAATACCCCATTATATTATATATACAAATGTATGGAATTCCATTTTAAAAGAATTAAAAGTAACTAGAGAAAAATTATATATAGACTATATAATTCTCCTGTTCTGACCCAAAAATTATAGTAAGTATTAATCTTGAAAGAAAGAAGGAATATTACAGGTACTTAATTCCTACTACTAATGACAAACCTCTAATGGTACATTCGAATTGAGTTAACAGTCTGAAAAGGATCCCCGATGTAAGAAATAAAGGAATTTAACTAATTTCCGTGAATAATGGAACATCAATTGGAAATAAATTGATGGTTCCGGGTGGATCGGCCGTATATTGCATTAAGTCGAGTACCACAATTTCCTTCTAATTAACCGAAACTCCGATGGCCGAAGCAAAAAGTCCGTGGGGCAATACAGAATGGAAATCAGCGATTTTTCTTCTATCGTGGCACGCGCACGGTATACGAATTCCTGGCCGTAATGAAGCACGTGATCTTTTCGTACCGGGGAACGACGTACATACGCTCACAGACGGAAAGATAATTACGCGTTCCACGAATGGCTTGTAGGAAGACGAGGGCACAATTAGCCGTTGCACAATTGCACACGGAGATGATTGAAAAACCAAATTCCTTGGCGACTGACCTACGGAGATGCAAATTTTGAGATCACCTAATACGATTCACATCACGCAAGAACGTGACCACTTTGAAACAATGATTTTAAGTTTTTCTTTTCAGTGATTAGAAAAAATATTTGCTGTTATTACTGTAATTTTCTTATTATTACCAAGCTGAAGCTGGTTTAATGCACGAATGTTACCGTTGTTGTTTGTCTCGCTCGTTTTGAGAAGCAAAGTACTTTAAACATTAAGGGATCTTCCAGTTAGCCCAATAAATCAGACAGGGAGATAATTACCCGTCCCTCCGGACTGAATTTATTCAAAGTATATAAAGCACTCCGGGGCAACTTCGGCCGATCGATATACGCCGTCGTTTCCTCCGTTGAGAAACGCTTTGAGTAGCTGCCGATTGAACCGAGATTTATACCGAGAGGGGCATAATGGAGCTGGATCGCGCAGATCGACTATAGGACTTTTTTTATTGTCGGAAAAAATTTTTATTCGGGTAATAAATGTCGATTAATGGGAATCGAAGATAATAGACTTCGAGTAATAGGTATCGAAAGTAATAAGTTTCGAATAGGTATCGAAAATAATAAATTTCAAATAATGAGTAAAATGCAGACACTTTTTTGGTTGGCGTTGTTGGTAGACATTAATGGGAATTTCAATCGCAAAGTAATGTGTTATTTTGTTTCCAGTAAGTAAAACTTTGTTTAAATGACTTGTTGCAAAAAAACGTTTGAGAAAATATCGATAAATATAATGTAAAATGTTTAACTCTAATGGTAATGTTTACGTGAATTCACATTTTTATACATTAGTTCATACAAGTGTAGATTGAACAGGCTATTTCTTGGTTTCAAGGTTTCATTACCTTTAAAGTATAAACTTTATGATCTTCATAGTAATTTATTTAAACATTTACTGTATCGTACTTCTAATGAGTTCACTTTTTCAAAATATGCATATCTATGTATATATACTATAGAACATGGGATTATCTTACAATCAGTATAAGATAGGTATAACGATCTCACGTTATACGATCATACATGAAATACGAAACTTCTTCCTGTACAAGACTATTCAAACATCTCATTACTTTTATATTTACCATTTAATCTATTACAATAAATACAATAAACACGCGCATGTACGATTGTATAATAATCGAAAAAAGATCCTAAATTTGAATATAAAATTAAAACCCAATTGAACACTATTAAACTCTCGACCGTACTCAATTCTAGCAAATCAATAGAATATAAATATCTTATCCTATGATTATGAAGTTCTCTACATCGAATTCCTCCAGAACCAAATAACAGCTTATTGCCAGTTTGGAGAACATAAAATACAGCATTTTCCCCGCAACGGAAGCACCAGAGTCGTAAAAGAAATCGAGAAAGAAACTCTGCTGTTGGACGATTCACTCTTAATCCCGCGGGACCAATGAATTATTACGATCTGTTCGAATCGACGCGATGAATCATCAGCCGTGGAAGATAATCACGCGTGTATATCAGCTGTTAGTATTCGCGCGATAGTTCGTACCAGTCGTAACCTACGTGGATATCCCGTGCGTTATGGTAATAATAAAATAAGTTCTCCGTTGAATTTATCGGCTAATTATCCGCTTATCCCCCTACCAGGCGAGAGGCGCGCTAGTCCGGCAGAATTTCATCGGGGCCCCCGGTGAATTTATCGAAAACTGTCAAGACTTTTCGTTGGATCTCGCGTGCCTCGACCTCAACGTACAATCCGAATGCCCTTTTCAAAGGCGATTAAGAGTCTTATTAACGATCGATTAACGTCGCCTTCCCCACACTGAATTCCATCCACTTTCTGTGTCCGGTTACGGCCGTTCCAGGGAAACGGTTAAATTTAGAGAAAATTTTATTAGAACCGGAATACCAGAAAGCTGTCAACTGAAATAAGACTTTCTTACGACAATATGGTAAATTGTGAATTTACTCTCTACTACTATATTAGGCGTATGCAAAAGTGGTCGTCGTGTTTATGTTGGTATTATGGTACGTTTTATTTGAACGACTTGGAATTCATTTGTGTCTTGAGGAGTGCTTAAAATGCTATAGAAAACGTGCGAAAGCGTTTTAATGTAATCGGTGTTGCAGCTAGAAAATCAACTTTGAAAATTAATCTGAAAGGTGTGTATTTGTGGTAGCAAGTAGAAACGGAATACAACGAACAGACGCGCAATATCTGAAGGTAAATTTCATAATATAATTTTTTCCTTCTAGGGTATGGGCAAAGGCCACTGTTTTTCTTCTGGGCAGGGGGGTGGAAATAAGCCAGAAAAATAGTACTAAGTGGAATAATTAAAGAATTAAATCAAACTGAACAGTTACGTGTAAGGGAAAAACTGAAACCAGCATCATGTTCAGCAACCTTTAATTAACAACAAAAAATCAAGTTTAGTTCCATCGTTTTAGGACTTGTTGAACAGTGTTATTCACACCGTGGTCGTGTTCGAATTGAATTGTCACGAGGATCTTCGTCAAGGAAGAAGTCCAGCCAGGAATATAATTCAAACGAGATCGAAGATAATTACAATACGTCGCGCAAGAACTTCACCCGGGTAATACGTTCTCAGCCGGTACGATTAATAGGCCCGTCGAATTTATTATTTGTTAGATATAAGTTATCCCGCCGGTGTTAATTTGTTAGTTGGCCTAGCGCGATTAATCACCGGCGTCTGCTCCATATTTTAATATCTGCTACCCGGGAGCCAGTTATGTGTAAGCACCGTTAAACCAGGAATACGTGCACGGCGTGCGTGGTTCGGCGTGCCTTTGTTGAAAAATCGACGTGTGCCCGATCGATTCCGACGGGATTCCACTTTGTCAACCGGCAAAGGAAGATTAATCGCCGTTATCGACGACATCCGATTTTATCTCCGAGAATCACGGGCGTCTGGAAAAATTCTTATATACGAGGGGACGCAAAAGTTTCTCTGATTCTTTTCCTTTTTTGCTTCTCTGACATCGATGCGAACATTGAAAATTATTTGTACTTTAGAATATCCTGTTTGATAAGTTATTTTTTGGACAATCGATCTGGGAGAACTGTAGTTTCATATAAAACGATTAGAAGTGAAGCAATTTTAACCCATTAATAACGACTTATTCGAAACTTTTTATCATAACATTAATAAACATTTTATAGATAATGAGTTTACCCATCTCGTTTTATTGTGTAAATGCCACTTTATCGTTCCTCGATGAAGGCTTTCGAAACAAATAAACGTAACGGGAAAAGGATTAGTTAGCAAACCAAGATGGCAGCGCACGTGCGACACACACGGAGATTGTACCAGGAAATTTGCGCGGGGGGCATGCGTTTATACAATAGCGCACCGGTAACGTCCCGGCTGAATTATGTAAATCCACTTTATTCGCGTTTTCACCGGCTATGACACTCGCGCAGATTTCACTTGGAAAGTCAAACGATTTCCATCCGAACGATTACCGTTCTGAAAACGAACGCCGCGGGTCCGCTATCGCAATTTAGAAATTGGGACGATAATCCTCCACTTACGCGTTCGGTGGTAAAGTAACGACTGAATTGCTCGTCTTGGTAATGTTCTCCAATTACGTGCTTTCAACTTCAATGTCCTTGGATGATATTGTTTATAATGTTTAATACTTATTCGTTGCTATGTTCCTTGGACGATTGTTTTTTAGTATTTTTAGAGCTATACTATGGCTTTACTATAGAGGGTGTTCCAAAATAGCTTGGAATCCCGGAAATGAAGGATTCTTGGGATGATTTGAAACAACTTTTTTTTTTTTAGCAAAACTGTTATCCGAGGATTTGTTAACGAGATATTAACGAAAAACCCCGACCAATCAGAACGCAAGTCTGGCTACCAATCGCAGCGCGTAGGTATACGTACCATAAAGCAAGTAAAATTCGTGGTCAATCGTTAAAAATTCTCGAAATCAAAAGTGAAGTGAAAAAATATATACCACTCTTCGACGTGAGAGCGAAAATACTTATGAACGGTAATGTATATCGCGCCTCATCTCTCAAAGATCACAAAATTATATATTTATAGAAATGTTTACACTCGAGGACCGATAAAATTTAAATTCCTCGAGTTTCAAAAGATTTCTTCGTTTTCGCAATGATCGTCATCCGGCAGTCTCGAAAAAAATTTCAAGCATCTCGTAAAACCGAACGAGACACTTTTGATTCGTATTCCTGCAAAATCTCTCGTACTCGTAACTGCGTGTCGTAAAATAAAGTTTCACGAACGTGGATTTACGAAAGCGGAAGTCCCGCGAACTTCGCGGGGTCCGCCTGCGATATATCGATATTTGGATGTTACTAAGGTGGACGACGGACGTCGAAAATCTAACCAAGTATAAATTTCTAACTGTATTGAAAGTTTGACGCTTTGATCTACGAGAGGGATAAAACAATCATCTCCGTATCCGTCTGATAAACCATTTTCCCATACGGATCAGAGTTTATCGCAGCCCGCTATCAAGCAACTTCTCTCTCCGGTGAACCTGTCGGACCCCCGCTAACTCATCGCTAATTAATAATTATCCATGATCGAGGCGCGTGCATCGAGCAAGCGCGTAGGAGGAAGGCTCAGCCGGAAAATTCCGCGGCGTACGTTAATCATCCGATTCATCGATCCGGACGAGATCGATGGCAACCAGACTCCGAGCGACCTTTTTGACTCTCCCCCCGATTCGAGAAACGGTTTTCGACAAACGATTGAAAAACAAAGAGTTTCACTCGGGATAAACCGTTAACGAGTTAATACGATTACAGAGATTTTCACTAGAAATATCAGTCATTAATTTTCCATGTCAAGAGTTCAATTATCGTCATGAGTCATTTTACCTCTAGAACAACATGGCGGCTTCTTTGTCAAGCACCCCAGGTACATATATTCCATCACTCGACACTCTCCGTTGAACGTACATTATCTCTCTGACTTCCCGGATTCGACGGAGCCGAAGAAAGAAACCGCGGAACAGAAAATTATTAATTTCTTCGTGTCTCTCGCGGATTTCAGGCCCACGAAAAAGTTTCCCCGGCGAGGACGCCCGAAATGGCGTCGCCTCGATAAATTTCATGGCGCCACCGTAAGAATCCCAGAGCACAAGGCTGCTGACCGGGCACTAATGGCGCCTGGGAAAAATGCCCGTAGCGCCAGGATCTCCTTTCTTCCTTTTCCTTCAAGGACCCCCGGCCAACCAAGGAGATATCGCCGGTGATTTTAATGCCGTCCCGTTTCGTGACAATTAAACGCGATTCTCCGGCCTGTCCGCGAACAAAGCTCGACCTGACACTCGCGTTCGGACAAAGGAGGTCCTACTGGAGGCTATTTTCAAGCATGTCCGTTTGCTTCTGATGGCTTGTCCTTACGGAAACTGGGTACCCTCCCACAAACTTACAACTTTACAAACTTACAAACTCCGAATATTGTTACGAAATATTATATTCAAGATACCCCATTGACGCTTCCAATTATTGTACTGTTATTTTTTTATGAACTCAACACTCCCTGTCATCTCCCCATTAAACAAAAAATAAACATTAATAAAAGTCCATAATACGACCAACCGAAAGAAATACAACAGGAGATTCATTTAATTCATACTTCATCATTATCTCCTGTATCCAACAAAACAGAAATTAAGCCTGCAAACATCTCATTAATTAGCCACACGCGAATTAAACGAACACAAGAGAGTCCCTCGTTACGGGTACCAACACTCTTCAAAAGCATTCCTCGACGAATTACCAAAAAAAAAAAAATCGTGTTCACTCGGTGTATTCAATTCCCTACTCAAAGCGTATATCTTAAGGTAAAGAATCGTACAAAGTGTGTCCAGGTAATTAATTTTTCTCGACGAGTCCTCGCTGATTTTAACGGCTTTTGTCCGTTCGAGAGGAATTAATTAAGTGGCCGGGGACGGTTACAGGGAATTCGCGCGAGGCCAAAGGCGGAGATGAATTTTCTCGCGTCGCCGTCGTACCTTCAGGAATCCGCCTCGTCGTTCCCGTTCGATTACTTCCGTAATTCGCGTCTCTCCCGCCGAATGGGTACACAGGCGCGCACGATGTATCAACCAATGAAAATCACTTTAGCTTTCAGTTGAAATTGATGCGCCTCGTGTTCCGCGTCACGGCGATCTGTCGCCGGTGACGTCGCTTCATCCGGGCTTAACTTGATCGTTTTAATTAAGGGGTCGCGCCGGCCGAAGCCGCCTCCGACGCGGGCATTTCATTCGGAAGGAAAAGAAACGGGGGAGGGGGAGGGGGAAATTGAAATTGATTTACCGCTTTTACGCGAGATTCTCGTGACTAGGAGTCGAGTACGGGGAAACTTGACATTGAGATATTGGTTGGTGTTCCATTGGTGAATATTGAAATTTTTACGGTAATGCATCGGTAATAGTTCATATGATTTTACGTGCTCTTAGTTAACCAGTTAAGTATGGAATTTAGTTTTAAAAACCCTCCACCGTGTGCGGAATTAAAATCAGGCTATGACGTGTATACACGTCGAGCGCAGGGCAAAATGGTCCTATTATAAGTTTTATGAAAAACGAGGAAGAACTTCATTTTTATTTATCATCCCACCACCCCCTCTGTATAAAATACTCAGCAGTTCTATTGGTAATATAAAGGAAACATTCCATCAAATAATATTCTTATTGGATTTCATTAAAATTTAGAGATTTCATAGTCAATGGTAAGTTTTTATTTGTCTTAACTGGTTAAGAGATGTGTAGAAAAGGGCCACTTGAAATTGAAGTATTGTTTGTGTTCCATTGGCGGAGCTTGTAGTTTTCACGGTAATGCTTAAAATTTTATAACAGCCATGCTATAAATTATACAATTCTTACTGACAAGAATGACTTTAACCGTTTACATATTGCGTCAGACCTCAGTTTTAAGACGACGATATTTTAAGAGAATTTCATCAGTTTCAGATATTTCAAATTTACATGTATATGTACTTAATTAAAGGGAATTTAAGACTGTTATATTTTAAATACACGATCGAACGCGGAATTTTGCTACCCTTTTGATACAGTGTAAGGGATCCCTGACGTCCGTGCCTTAGTTCTACCAACAACACAATATTTAACAATTCCATAAGTTTGATTCGACCAATAAAACAACCCGAAACAATTCCACGAGATCAAAATAATTTCCTATATAAAAAGCGGAACTCCGTTACCAATTTCGTTACACTGTAACGGACCCTCGAACCTGGTGGTCCGTTTCTGGAAACCGAATCTTTCTATTCCGTCCGTTCATCTCGCGGTGCTTCGTTACTACGGCTTTTTTACTCGCGTGGCATGAGTCACGAGCGATATTATTCCGGAGCGGTGAACGTCACCCGGTAATGAGCGTTCGGTAGCGCACGAGAGCGCGCGTGCTCGTTCACCGGGTTCTCCCGTCAGCGCCGATAATTCACGGGCGAGTCTTTGTGGCGGCGTAGCATGGCCCACACCGGCCGTATACAAATTCTTTCTGGGTCATATACAAACGCAGTGAAAGCCGAGATTTGACACTGCTATCATTTTTTTTTTTTTTCGCGCGGCCCGATAATAAAATATGTCCCGCCGGTCGCCGTCGAGGAACGCCGACGTGCGTCACCGTTCTCCTGCGTTCCATTCCTCGAAGATGATGGAACCTCTTCGCCTTGAAATGTATTTGTTTCTCCAGTGGTTGACAACGGGTATTAATAAGATATAAAATAATATCAACATATAAAAACAAGAAATTTTAACTGATCAGCACTGTAAACGAATAAAATAAAAAATCTAACAATTCAATGACCACTCTACAGAGTTTCTATCATTCCGACAATTTTCCATTTTAAGTAACCAGCATCTCCTATGTATTCGACTTTCACATAATCGTTTTTATCGTCAATCGATCCTCGGTTGCGTTCGATTGCGCAATTTGTCAGTCGTAACACGTCTTTCTTCTCTCTCTCTACATATCGCCGTTCGAGCGATCTTCCGTGATCGCCGCTCGATCCACGCAGAGATTGACTGAAGACCGATCGAAATTTCGACGCGGGCAATCCGTTCTTTCGACGGTAAATCACGGTCGACCCCGTGCGTGCCCCGACCCCCACATACATACACACATACACAGACCGTAACAGAGAACTGGGAACAGTTTCTGGGTCATGTACAAATGCAGTGAAAGCAGAGATTTGACAGTCGCATCATTTCTTCCCCGGCCCTTTGGGGTTGACCGTGATTTATTGGTCCCACATTGAACGCCCGTGAATTAATGCCACGGTCGACGAGGAACGAGTTTAATGGCCAGTTTTTCCGGGATTAAATACGTTTGTTTCACGATAGAATCAGAGTCGAATATACAGCGGGTAATAGAAGTATTCGTACACCATTTAGAACAGAACAACTTTCTTAAAATTGGTCCAAGTGAGGAGTCCTGTTGGAACGTTAGTTTACTAAATTATGTGTAAACAAAATTTGAAAAAGTTGCAATTGGTAGGAATCGCGAAGAAAATAGTAAAGGTCGCTTTGTGCAACTTTTTTAATAGTAGAACTACCAAACAAGGCAACATGACTTGTCAATACACTCTTACAAGGACGATGACAATGTTACGACAATACATTTTCTCAGATCTTTTGCACCTTTTATTATGATATGAAAGTGAAGAAATTAGTCAATTTCTGAATTTTCAAAAGTTTTGCACGTTTAGTCTGTCTTGAATTTCAACTATGTTTGAAGCTCACACGTTAAATACTCTAAACACTATGAAAAAGGTTGAGTTACTTCTGGCATGAATCCATCGAAAGCTTAATTATAAACATATTTCTCACTGTGTCACCTACAAGTATACGTTTATCATCGGTAATTTTAGTGTTAATATATCCCACATTCCCATCGATAAAAATATTCAAACGTGAAAAATATAGACAAAATATCAATTGTTAGTCAACAGTTAGCTACTGATTTACGAGAACTTCAACAATTACTTACTTTAACATGCAGTGTAACACATTTTAAACCACAGTTGTTCCTCGAATACGAATACCGGTTCGCTGTAAATCGACTCCCGCCATTAGCAACCCCAGTGTTCTCCGAAAGAAACATCCACGACACGACACTGGTATTCAAGCACTGCACCGTGTCCGTTTCAAGGAACACTCAAAATACACGAAAAATACGAGACACTTCGCGCAGGCCGTCCCTTTTGTGCGTCTCCTCGAAAGCCGGCGCAGAGGTCCTTCCAAAGGACATTCACACCGCCAGGTCGTTGGCGTAACTAACGCCTAAGACCCACCCCACCGAATTATTTATCCCTGCTAATGGCCGACTTTCGGGACATCGAGGGGGGAGGTCTGACGCTTACGAGGCCTCTTTTTCTTATCCCCTCGCGCCGTAACGATATTTCAGGGAGTAGGATACGCCTGCAACGTGCAAGATAGCTCTCAACCCCTAACGAAATTATGTAGCGAGGATATGAGGAGTATGGTAGCGAAACCTGGCACCATTTAAGGTGGTTCGTGCCAAATTCGAAAGACTAGATAATTAAATAAAATTTGAGACTCGATCGCTGATCAAATGAATAATAAAAGGCTTGTCAAAAATTGAGTTTTCAATACAGCTCTTATGGCAGTCTTACGATTTCTTACCGAAAGTATAATCTTTAATATTCATAAAAATTAAAAGTGTTAATTAAATACTAGGACCATCGAAATAAACAATCATCTCGTCAAGTAACTATTGAATAAAAATAAAATATTTGACAAATGTTCATGGAGTTCCTCAGACTCCACCTCATAATATAGGGGTTTTAATCGACAATTTAGCACCAGAAGTGGTGTCAAACAGGTTGGGAATCACTGTTCTAAGACAGAATTGACTTCCATCATCCAGCAGCAAGAAGGGCGTCGATGAGTATCCTTCGGGCGGACTCACAAAGCCGTTTGAATTAGAAGATGCGCGATTAGCCGGTATACCGAGCCACTATCAAGCCTAATGCACACGGGGGGAATGCACTGTCAATTCTGTTCCCCTTGCTCGAACCGAGAAGCAATATTCCTTCCGTAATTTATAATTTCCCGTGGACAGATACGAGGCCCCATCACGGTCGTCGTAATTAAATCTCGCCTTCCTCGGCAATCTCGGTTTCTCCCCGTCTCCGTTGACTGGAGGTGGCCTCTGTCGTTTCCAGGTATGGCCCCCTAACTTCGTTCGACAATGCAGAGCTGAGCGAATCTACATATTCTGATGGAACACGCAAATATCTTCGCGCTGACGCGCGATTCTGAGCCTCCTTATTGGCTCCCACGAGTGCAGTGGAGAATGAGATTATGATTTAGACGAGAAGAATTTGCAGTAGGTACTTACAGTTAAGGTCAATGTCCCTATTTCTAATCACTAGACTGCGGATTTTTATGCTGAAGTTATGCTGAAGAATTCGGTAACAGTACGGGCCCCACTGTGTCACGGGTGTGCTCCTTTTCCGAGATTATTGTACACACATGTCCGAGAATATAACGGGGACCACGGCGTTATATGACCCCTGGGGGCCGTGTCGGTTTCCGAGCGGGCCCCGATCAAAGTGTTCCCATACAAGGTGTAACAAAAGTATCGTAGGTCCCTCAAATGGGTCATTCGTGAGGTGATTCGGAACAAGTTTTTCCTTAGCAAAAATATTATTCGAGGCTTTATTAACGAAATATTAACGAAAAATCGTTAATAATCATGGGCCAGATACTACCTCACCAGTCAGCGCGAGATCAGGAGGGGGGCTGCAGCCACGGGCCCCACATTCCAGTGGGACCCCGTTCTAAACCTAGTATTTCGTTATGATTAAATGTTACTTGACTTTATATAATATAAATTTCAATTTTTTAATATCAATATATTTGGTTGTGCTGCATTAGAAAAAATCCTCTCTCCCGCTTTCCAAGCAAGGGGGTCCCCTAAAATTTGATATCCCTGGGCCACGGAAAATCTTAATCCGGACCTGTCGCCAGCTAAAGCTTAACCAAAACCCTGCCAAGTGTATCACAATAATAAACCCAACACTCCCCAGACACTCTACCTAATAAAAAACTCATCGGAAGATACTTTCTATTTGCTTAACGGATTATCGATCGTGGCCGAACGCCCTCCAATTAACCGATAAAGATCCGGCGCGATACCTCAGAAGCAATCTCCCCCTGAAGCACAAACAGTATTCCATCGACGAGAACAAAGGAACCGAACAACCTGTCCGCGACACGACCTAATTTCCATTCGTCCGACACACCAAGCTGGACCGAATCAGCGAGACGATAGAAGGTCGATTTTCTCGTTGTCGATTCGACCATCGACTGAAGAGTAAAAGGGGGATATCGAGCGCCGATTTAGGACCGTTTCCCCGCCATAAACATCTCTGTCGCCGATCTATTGTTCGCCACTCGGACGACCAAGACCGGCCCATAAGTCATTACACGTCGAGAGGTTGATTATGATCTCCATTGTAGGGGAACGCGCGCGTAGCATTGTTCGATCGGAGCCACCTGTATATTCACCAGCGTCCACCCCCCTCCCACCCTGGGCCCGTTCTGGGACCGACTCCTAGAGACGGCATTAGAAAGCCACACGCCTCGGTCACCCAGGGCGTTTCCATTATTCAACGAAACCAGAAGGCAACCAGAAAGCATGGAGGAACCGTGGAAAGGGGTATCGAACGTGAGAACCTCGCTTTGGGACTAAAGGTATCGTGTATCGCGGATACCATCGAAATGCGGTAAAATGGCGAGAATTCTTTGTGTAACACCGTGTATAATTTTTACTCGAACGTTGTCGATCTTAAATACTTAGATGGAAAAGAGATTTACAAAGAAGTGGGAAAAAGCAAAAATTAAAATAAATTTATTAGGGACTGGAAACCTTTCATGAGTTTGTCGCACTCATCGAGACATTACTGTAGCAGAGCATAGCCTAGCTTAGATTAGCTTCTCGCGTGGATCCCCAGTTTTATTGTCACTAAATGCAATCAAGTAAATATATATTTTCGTGATGTTGTGATAAATTAGTTCCAACTCGGTGATTTTTATAATTTGTCTAGTCATAACATATAATTTTAAATTCCGTTACTATCTACCTAGATTCATATTTTTACAAATGTCGGCCAAATCCGTTCGTTCCTCTAGTATTCATCGACAAAAATTCGCTCGTTCGTTAAGGATTAACATTTACGCATAACGTTGATTTATGTTACATTGACGTGTTCATGCGCAGATCGAAACCTCGGTAACGCGTTAAGTACGCGTTGCTAACGTGTTCATTACCACAAGGAAGTCATTTGTCCCGTTTTTTTCTTCATTTTTTTTTCATTCTTCGGTTGTAAGTCACGCAGTAACGGACGGTGAGAAACTAAAAGGACCATCGGAAAGGAAACAGTAGCCTCTATTTATAATCCGTAAGAGTCGTTAAAGCGGTAATAGAAAAGCGGAAACATTAACATCATCTGAATTATGAACTGTTGTACAAGGGAGAGTTAATTGAGTATGAACTTTCTCTATTACTCGACATCGTGCACCACGTGTTATTCTTTTCTGTCGCGGTGACGAGAGCCTCATCAATTCGTCATCTGTCATTTGTGTAGTGTTTTTTTTTTTATTTTTAATCGTACGCTGTATCGAAGATATTATACTATATATAATATATATTTGAAGATATTTACATTGGTCTTCGACGAAAATTTTTTTGTTCCTTTCACGAGGAAGTTGTTTTACTTCAACATCCAATATTAGTATAATGTGTATAGTATATGTATTCAATATTAGTATATGTAAGTAAATACACTTTCATTTATAAGTCATTGGATTCTTACGTTGGCAAATATAAATTATGAAGTAAGCAAATTCTTATTAATTTTCTGAATTCTTATTAATACTTTGTAAACGATTGGACGGTGAATTTTTTCAATATTTGTTACTATCTTTACCATGACATCTTTGCTGTTGCTCTGATTTATCCAAATTTCTAAAACGATTCTGCAAACAGTTCCGAAATTTCCAATGTTAGAGTCGGTTTTATGAATCCAGGGCTCCAAAGTTAAACATCCTTGCCCCACGCTACCGTCGCCGTAGTCAAAACAGTTCGAAGTAGCGGCGATAACGATTTATCAGAATCCACGTACTTACACCGGAGAGAGCCGACTAGTTGACCCTTGGATTCGTTCTGAGAATCTACGATGCTATTGACCATCGACGCTCGTGAAATACGAATTCGTTGGCGCCAGGCGAGGGAAACTGCTTCGCGGGCAAATATTGGATTTTACGGCGACAGGGCCACATGGAACGTGACACGCGAACCATCAGGATTGTTCTCAAACGATTCTTAAATCATAAGTAAATATTGTATTGGACTGTGACCGATTAGTTGTAATTAGACAGGGAATTTTATGCTTTTGTCGCGTAGAAGACGATTCAACGTTGGAACTACCAAAGCACTCGATATGATGGGTTCGCAAACTTTTGCAAAGAAGATAAAATAAATCTCAGACAATTTAATATTTTTTACATGATATTTCTTACTTTGTAGATTATACATAGTTTATGTCTAGAATGATCTCAGGCAGGATCTTCTAAGAAGAAACGGTTCTTAATATCTTTTATCGTTCGTAGAACGTCAACGTACGCGTTCTAATGCTTCGAAATGAAACGAACGTGTTGAATTGCATAGTGTTGAGAGGTCACGACGAGGCGACAGAAATTCTTCGTAATTGTTATTTAAACGTTGACACTTTGTGTTGCGAAGTCACGTACAGTATGACTTCGCCGTTCTGATAGATAGACGCCTGCTGAGCACCTTATGCAATTTATACAGGGTGACTCAAAACGGCACAATAACTCTCGAAATGACAAATTCAGTCGTTTTACCGAAACAAAAAGTTATTAAGTTATTACATTTAAGTTATGAATCCTTCCTATCACCCTGCATAACGACCATCACGGATTTTAACACAAGAACCACCGAGTCCGTCAAAATGGCCGATTCCAGAGTTCTTATTTCACAATTATTGAAACTCTAGAAAATACTTTCATCAAACTTTATGTTAACCTCTAATTTCATATACACTTTCTATTACAGTATGCTAAGCTGTATTACATTATTTAGTATATTACAGGCAAAGGTCGAAGCGTATTCGTCGATCATCGCGAATTTCCGAAATCCTTCTACTCGAAACGGTGAGTCGGCAATTTGTGAGCCCCTCGACAAAGTACCTTCCAGCCGATCGCAAAGATTCAATATTTGCGCACTTCGAATTTACCTGGGCCGCGGGTTCGGCCCCGTCAGCCGTAGCTGGAAACCATCCCGCTCGACCTTGGTTTTCACCCGGCGAACGTTTTCGAGCCGGAAAGAGGACGCTGAACCCGACGCTTCAACCACACTATTTACATATTTGTTTCGCTAAGTGAAATGCCGTGTTCACGGCTCTATATTCCGATTCCTGTTTCGACTTTTTCTATCCGCGAACGGATAACACCGCGTGATCACGCGAACTGAAATGATCCTCGGGACGAAAGACGCGAGCCACCTATGGTCGGCTTCCGAAGACTTCTTTCGGGGAGAATATTCAACATGAAGGTGAAAATTGGAGCAAATATTTGAACACGCGTGAGACAGAATTCGGATTATTTTTTGTGGAGTTCTTGGGTAATAGAAGTCTTTGTCAATGTTGTTGTTTCTTTGAAAGACGAAACTGGTTTTTTTTTTTCAACACTAGAACTACCAAAGCTGTCAAAATGACTGGTTTGTAAGATTTTATAAAAATTATTAAGCTGCCATAACAGTGTATTTTCTGGGATCATTTGTAATTTTTACTGTTGTGTTTAAGTGAAGGATTTTGTTAATTTATCAATTGGGTTGCTTCAAGTAAGCTGCCCCTTTTAACAAGGCGATAGAAATAGAAACATTCATGTTTGGTAGTCGAGAGGAGTTCGTATACAGAAGCATCGTTTCGGCCGCCATTTTGGTTCCCTGAATGGCGAGGAAGATCGACCGTTGAATTCTTCGTCATGTGAAAAAGACTGGCCGGTTAACCACTGTCAGGTAAACGGAATTACTTTCACGATATCGAGTTGTGCAGTCGGCGATAGGGATAGGAGCCGGTGGAAATAGGCGCGGCCGGAAATGTCAATTTCGAGTCGAGCTAATCCTCGTCAGTGATCGTACACCGCCGCCTTTTTCCCCCCTCCCAGTCGGTAAATTCAATTTGAGGCCCGTTAATCGTCGATCGTGTCCGTAAATAGACGAACCACCGTGGGGGATGTTTACGTAAATCGAGAGAGATAGTTAAAGAACCTTCCAATCGTCGACTCGTCACGCTTGTAAGACGTATTTCAGATTTTTTTCTCGTCATCTTGGGACTTGTGCTTGTCGGACGTGTGTCTGGGTCGTAAAATGGGAATAAATTCGATGTAATTCAATTGGATATATCGTAACATTGTTATTTATAAGGTGATCGGTAGACGGATTGCTTTATGATGGATGATTCGTTGCGTGGATTATAAAATTCGATGGGTTCGAAATAACTTGTTCTATGACTGTGTCTAATTGGTACAGTTGCATTGGAGCACGTATGAATCGAATTGTACAGGTAGCTTTAAACTGTTTTGATTGCATTGTGACACTTATGGTCTTCGGATAGATCAATAATTCAATGATCTGTAAATTTGAAACTAACAGTTTGATGTAATAGTTTGCGCACGTAATTAATAAAAACTGTAATAGACACGATATAATTTGATTGTCGAGGATTATAGATTGATTATTTATGCAGGAGGATTATTTAGAGCATTCGAGTTAATATATCTGATACGAAATTAGTCTCGAGTTCCTCGAAATTACTTAAAATTAATTAGTCTCATGATTTATGAAATTCTATACTAGAAGTTTGATCTGATTAGCAAATTATAAATTAAATCTGTAATTAGATTAATTATGATATACGAAAGTACAAGAGAGTACATAGATCATTTTTGTATAGATATACGTAGAGAATATTTGATCGCTATATACATAACTCAAACGCACACGTAATCTTTTTTCACGAATCTTCGTACCAGATTATGAAAGGAAATGTGTCTACCACGTGGAAATGTTCTCGGGCTTCGAACATTAATATAATTACAGAAAGAGAAACAAAGGCTCCCGTTGAAAAGTAGAGTAACTAGGAAGTACTTACATGCGTTTTGATTAATAGATTTCAGTGGAACGTAACGTTGCATGATAAATGATACAATTTGACGAACTTTCATTTTAATCGAATTACAACCACTTTTTACGCGAGCGTTGTGCGAACATTACGCAAGAAACACGAATCTCAGTTGATTCGAACCACTGAAAAGATCAAAAGTTTATGGAAACGTTTTTTAACCCACTGTTACGACGGTCTGTGCATTAACTAATGCAAAAACATCAGTTTATATGGATTACTAGAGCAGGTATATCTTGAAAACACGTTCGCAGACTGTCAGTTCTCGGGGATAATTGATTCTCGCTATCTCTCAAGAGCCAACGAAGTCATTTTTATGAATTTTAATTAACATTGTAGGCAGATAAACTTAATTTCATTCCATCTGTTGCATGAATAGTGTATATCTAGATTCACTAATAAGTTAGTACTAAAATTAGTAATATGAGTCGATATTGGTCTATATTAATATAATATTTCGGACATACTCATTGTCAGTATAATATTCCTCCTTGAACCAATAGACACTTAGCAATTTAATCTGATTACCTGTTCAAAGGTCAGAATCACGATCTTAGATTACTGCTGCTTTTTCACTATATATTTCCACTATATTATTCGAATGAAATTCTGCCCAACTCTGTTCTGGGTACATTGAATAGGCGTCAATCGCAGGGTATAAGTTGCTTTTCTGAGCACTTGTAATGTCCCAACATCATCGAAACACTCGAGTAAACCTTCCTTGGCTCGACATTACATCCTCTCTGTCTCTAATCACGAGAAATAATTCGAATCTCAAGACTGCCTCGTTCCATTCCAATCTGTCCAATGACTGATCGCTACCCAGACCGAAGTACACCAATGAAAAATGAACAGGGCCTACCAGCACCTGATAGGTCATAAATAAATTCCATCGGAAGCGGCCGATTAGTAACAGATCGGCCGACTTCGAACCGCTCCGGAGCGCAAACTTTCACTGACAAGTGAGTCTTTGTGATTTGTATGTAAGTCGCTGGGTGAAAAGGCGAAGGCAACTTCGTTCGAACTACCAGGCTTCGGAAAGGGTGAACGAGTTACGTGATTGGGGGCTTTTACGAGCGGCCAGGCGCGATTTTATCGTGGCTTTAAGAGGAGATCATTGCGTAAACAGCTAAAACTGAACGAATTTTTAGGAATTTATTGTAAAGACAGTATTACACCAACGTCTTTGAAACTTGGAGAACACTTTATTTTACAATTAAACTGAATAAAAAAACTTTTATTTTCACGACAAATCCATAATTATCATAGTTATAAGGGCTTAAAAAATATATGTTTCCATTTAAAAAAACAAAGATGACCTTCATATGATCTCAACACGTCCACATAGAAAAATGTAACTAACATCAGAAAGTATGCTCCTTGACACCATTTAACTTTTGTCTGAAACATGTTTTAATATCGTCAACAATTTCGAAGATATTCGAGTGGGCCGATTTAAATGGGACATCCTGTACAGCCGAGAAGACAATTTAATTCTATTAAAATATTTTAATATTGTAATATTGAGTATAGGTGCAAAGGCCAAGAAGTTCTCGAGCCTGTCGACGTGTGTTTGTCTACGTCCAGCTTCCAAGGAGGCTGCGAAACCTAGACGCGACTTAACGATGCATCCTTCTTCTCACGTTCTTCACAGAGGATACAAACTTCTCTGTAAACTGTTTAGTACCACGGAGAGAAAAACACAGTCGTCGATGCGTCACGTTTATTTGCGCTGCAGAAGTGCATGTACAGGTGAATTACTCGAGGACCCCCCTCCCCCCTTTCAAGCTGTACGATGTTTGTTTTCCAGTCGTTATTTGCCGAATGCCCAACGTTCCTAGGAGCTGCCCGATATTTTTTCTCGATTTTCACGCAGTTCTACGAAGCTCACGCTAATGGACGGAATCGCGCCGCGGCAACGTTTTCACGCTTATTAAACCCTCACGGTCCAAACGTGAAGGTAAACTCAATAATCTATTCTACTGCAGTTACCATATACAGGCTGTCTCAAAATATGTGTGAAACCTTGAAAGGGGATGTCTCCTGGGGTGATTTGAAACAACTTTTTCCTTAGCTTTGTTAACGAGATATTAACCGTAGGAGCTCAGCTGCCAGACGTGGGCTCCGATTGGTCCACGCAACTTGCTCACCTTGAATAACTTCTAACGTATGCATTGTATGAACACACGTTTTATACAAAAGTTGTATAGTTTGGAGGGATACATTATGTACTGTAAAAAACTGTAAAATGTACTAAAACTGTAAAATTACGGAAAATCGTCCACCTGTTCCCGACCAATCGCAAACATCCCGCAAACGTACATCGGACCGACCGACAAGGACCACGTTCGCCATTAGCTCCGCAAGAAAGCTCATCGTTTCCCCGCCGACCCCTCCTCTATTTGCTCTGCGCCAACTATTCAGCCGGTCATCGAGTAACCGCGGCAAAGAAGAAGAACAAGAAGGAAGCGACGGACAGCATTACACCGCTTACACAATTCCCGGCGGCGTCTCTCCTCGGCCCCTCCCCCCACCAACCCTTCGTTCGATCCCACCTGTTAATTCTCCAAAGCGGCCCAGAACGCCAATACACTTTCCAATCGGGTCGAGATGATGGCCGTAGCGGCCATTACACGGCTACCTTCGACGGTACACGCGGAATACACGTGCTTGTTGGTCTCGTCTGTAGGTGATCGTGACATATCACGTGAATAGGAGTCGACTGTACCTAGAGGCTGTAAAAAGATTAATGGTCGTCGCTTCAGGGGGGCGATTCTACACCCCATGGATCGATGGACATTTGTAAAAAGGGAATAATATGGGAACTAAATGTTTTCGATTTCTCGATTTCAGATAACCTAGGTTGGAATAGCAGTGGTCACCGTAAAACTGCTTTTCGAATATGGATGTTTAACTCATGTTAACTTCAATACAGGGATTATTTTGTAAATATCTCGTTAACTGTTAGGTTTAGGACGTATGAAGATCAACACATTTTTACTAACAATTTGATGCTTTATCGATCTATGGTACAAAAAATCCAGGTGACCTTGAAATCTCCGGAATGCCTCCACCCACAACAAAAGGCACATGCCTTACAAGACGTGCCCCTTAATACTTCTTAAGTTCCAGGCATGAAAATTTTCAGAAAGTGCACCGTTATTATTCGATGTGATCAAGTTAGCCTGTGACACCCTGTATACAGATAATGTGTATACACAGATAATTTCTGATCAGATTACGCGTCAGATTTGTAAAAGGAAGAACGTACATTCTCGTGGTGAATAGTTGTCTATAGCCGATGGTCGACCGATGACATATCACGTGAATAGGGGAGCCAATGCACGCACAATGCTTGCAGTACGTGGAGGTTCACGGTGTCGTATCTGCGGATTAATCTGCCAGGGAATGCCGCGAAGGGACATAATAGGAATAAGGGATATACGCGCGGAACGAAACGGCGTCGCGACAATGGCTCGCAGCTGCAATTAAGAGATCGTCGACGGAGACTAATGGTACCGACGAATGAAATCCTGTAGGATTGTTTGTCGTGAAAAAGAGTTCCATTTGAAGGTGGACAAGGTGGAGGGTATGCAATTACGATTTTAAATTGTTTGGATGTCTTGCACGTCCTCTGGTCAGAATGGTCCTGATTGTCTGGACCAGATAGGAGATTAAACGATTGGTTCGAACACTTACGTTTGAAATTGAATAGAACTTTTCAGTGGTTAGATGGATAGATTACCACAGGGTTTTATAGCGAGGAGAATACGTGAATTTAATGAGAAAGCAATAATAGTTTGTGGATACCTGGTGAATTAGAACAAAATGCAGACACTTGTAAAATACTTATTACTGTTATCACGCACATCTTGAGTTTAAGAATAATCTAATAAATTACGATCTAACTGCAGAGGCCTTCGCGAGCAATGGAATCGTCGACGTCGCTGGATCTCTTACAAACGTACCCGTCGATCCTCCTCAACCTCCGCTCCGCACATACTTAGGTTTTTTGCCTGGTCGGTGCCAACGAGACGGCGCCAGGGAATTTCTCATGTCGGGGAGCGTGTTTACCGGCAATTAACAGGGATTCCAACGAAATGAGCCACGTCCAGTGTACCGACTGCAAATTTATTTTCGGCTGGGGTACCATCCGCCGATGGATCGTGCAATCGTCGCTTGAGATGCAATCTCCCAGTCACCTTACGGAACCGTAGATGATCGTGAATTATGTAACCGAATACGGTCGAGAGGTGTTCTATATGTTTTGTATACACACACGCATATGTGTTGGTCAGACTTTATGCACCTCGATGAGGATTTTTAAGAAAAACGTAGGCTGAGGGTACTTTGCCATTTTGAAGTCGAAAAATAAAATACTGTAGACTCCAGACTATCCAGCCCCTCCCCTTTAACCGGCCACATTTTTGTTGTCCTGAAGTACATAGATATCGTATTAATAAACAAAATTAAATCAGAGAAGCAGAAAAGGATTACCGATTTTTTTGTAGAAAATAATATTAAATAAACAGTTTGTATATGTTTGTACGTGTAAATATATAATGTAACTACACCTTTTTTCCACGCGGGCTTTTTTTACGCGATTTTGAAATAATACAGTCGCAGGAAAAAACCGTCTGAATTCTACTAATTTTAATGGGGACCGGAAGTAGCCAGCTACCGGACGTCCACCTGACACGATGTCAGTTCGACGTAGAATCGCGAGGGGACCACACCGTAAAGATGGCATAGATCGTTCCCCGTTAATCGAGCACACACCGGGTCGTGTAAAGCAACTTTCAAAGGCAACCCGCGTGTTGCATTACGCCCTCGTCGACACGTTGCACACGCGTTACAGCATAACGTGTAAAACGTTCTCTCGGCCGATTGGTGTTACAAATTACGCGTGTACAAGGAGAGCCGGCGGCCACGAGAGCTGGAGAAAGAGATCCCGTGTGTGTGTGTGTGTGTGTATATATGTGTGTACACACTAATTAGGACATTTGTGGGCTGACTTATCGTGACATTACATCGCCGGGGAACGAACGTGATCGAGATAGAGATTGAACCGCGTCGCGAGCATTTATCATTCCGTTTCCTCCTGCTCCTTTTTTATCCGAGATCGTTGTGTCCTTGACCGTGGACCGACTGTACGGGTTCGACTTAAATTTCGGTGGGAAACAGAGATGGAGTTGTTTTTGAAGGTTTAAATTTATTGATTCAGTGGGTAAAAAAAGTATTCGCGTACCTTTTAAAATAGAACAACTCTTTCAAAATTGGACTAAGTGACTTTTATTTGTTTGTGAACTTAGAAGGATTAGTGTACTAAATGATGTGTTAACGAAATGTTGAAAAAGTTGCAATTGGTCGGAATCGCGAAGAACATAGTAAAGGTCGCTTTTTGCGACTTTGTTATATGAGACGAATCATCAATCTGTGGAATCCGTATCATTTTAAACGATAGATATCTGTAACTTTGTCGAGAACCTCATAGATCTCGTTAACCGAAAAAAATTCCAAGAAATCTTCGAAAATCTTAGTTCGATCTCGCGTGGATCCTCGAGACAGACGATGTAGATTCGTTGCGTCGACCTTATAATTCCACGAGGTATAATCCCCCGAGTGGTACCGAGGATAATCATGAACATTAAAGGCGAATCCTCATCGGAGGTTACGGAGAAACCGACGTGATCCCGTCCCGTTCGACGCGAGGCCGCGCTTCAATATTATTTTCGATGATCAAAAGGCGCTGCGCGCGCGATCGATCGAGGGAGAAAAATATTTGACGGCGGGGGATCGATCGATGCGATCGATCGGTACGAAAAATCGCAAAGAAAGAAACACTGTAATGAGCACGTGCTATAGGATCGGGCGACGCTATTTTGAGAAAAATCGGGGTTTCCGTGAGTATCGAGGCGTCTTGAGGTTAATTAAATGCTAGTCGTGAAACTCGACTCGGTAAAATCGGTTGAAAGTGTATCGTATTTCGTATCATTATACTATAAAGTGGCGAGGGACCGTGAAGCAATTTCGAAATAACGTTTTCGATATTTTTACTTCGTTATGTAGTTAGCTATTAGATTTTAATATAGTGTAAATTGCATGTGTATATTTATAGAGAAATACAAAATTATAATAAGTATGGAAACAGAGTTGAATAGTGTATTCATTTTGTAGCGGAGATACAAGCCACCCGTGTTCGCATAATAATCGGCGTTTGCAGTGAAAGGCGTTTCCAAGTTCGAAAATTCTAAATCTTATCCGAAATCTCCAAAGTTCAAAAATTCGAAATCTCAACACAGATTGAACGGAACAACAAAAAATATCGTAATTTTGTGAACAACTGTCAGAAAAAGATTAACGATGATCCACTTGAGAATAAAAATGGTCCGCTATCCATCAGACGACAGTCAATTAAAAGAATTGTACGAAGGATCCTGTACGATCCATCGATGATAAAGGACACGGACCGTAGATCGGACCAGTCCACGCGAGGAAGGATCGATTGTACGAACGAATGTCCACGACGGAACCCTTATAAAAACGCTTAAATGGCCGACAGAATTAGCCCCGTGACATTATAATGAAGACGAGAGTCGAGAGTAATGGCGGCAAAGTGACCCACACCGTGCACCGACGCAACATCAATCAATGTCCCATGTGTCCGCGGGAATGGTCACGGGACAAAGACCGTTTAACATTGACCCCGTGTGGAAAACTTCAGGGAACACATCGGCCACCGTCAGGATGACAAACAGCGTCTGATTATGCTGTTCCGTGAAATGGACACGTTTCTTGTAATAATCGTGGTAAACAGGAAACGAAATTGATGGTACTTTAATTCCCCTGGACGATAAACTTGTTTCTAGACGCAGCATTTCGCGGGACGTGAACGTGATTAATGGAAAATTATCGTCAAGTACATCGTGGTTAACTATGGATCGTATGTATTTGTAGCAAATCTGAACAAAAAGAATATAAAAGGATAAAAACTTCAGCAAGGATTATAATATTTTTGTTACATGGAAAATGTAGGTCAATCTATGCCGATCCAATTAAAACTTAAACGCAGGATATCCGAATAAATGTTATTATAATTTATTGCAAATACGTTTATGCCCCGTGAACGATAGTGGTCAACACACGGATAAATCATTCGTACCTTCGAAAGGCCTCGTATCGCGGGATTAATAAATGACAAAAGTAAATTTCAACCAGTCCCGGGCGGCTCATCCAGCGGAAAAGTCGTCGTCGTCGTTGGAAACCTGTTCCGGCAAAGGACAACGACAGATCGAAGCCCCGCGCGCGCACCAAAACCGTCGCGCGGTTGGCTTATAAATCTGGTTCGCGTGTTGCGTAACGCGCGCCTGCTACGAGTCTAGGCATTCTATTGTGGAAACAGGTAACGGTACAACAAGCCGCGTGAATGGCGATTGTCGGGGCCTCTCTCAGCTCCAGATCTGGGCGCACGGTTGAGTGCTTGTGTGAAAAAGTTGGTGAAAATTATTTTCTCGGTTTTCATGGTGCCAAATGCACTTAGAAATAACGAACGGTAATTATTTCATACCAATACAAAACAACTCAAAGTTGAATAATTGATAATAAAGTTCCGGGGTCTACGCGCACAGTTCGAGGTAAACTTCAACAAACAGGTCGAAGACTCGGTCTTCATACACGTCAGTTTCTGTCGGCGAGGGCCGCTTTCGTTAATAGGAAAAGCGCTAGACAGCTCGATCGGTATAAAAGTTCGGAGGCTCACGGTTGCGTGACACCGCAATCTCGACGGCACAACGTCGGGATCTATTGTTGAAGGATGCGACGGCTCGCGGCACCGGCACGTTCGTTCAATTTTAATATTAAGGTCGCCGCGGTCGTAAATCCTGAAAGCAATAATGTGGCATTGTACTTGGTGGGAGGTCGCCAGATCGAATGCACTCGCCGTGAATAATCCGTGGCGTTACCTCCGCGGCCGGGAATAATGCGTCGTCGTTAGACGCACGGAGCCGTTCTCGTGGCCACGATCCGCCGAACGAATGACTTCGTAATCAGACTTCCTCGACGTGGAACGGGCGCACGTGAGCGCTGAATTAACGTCCGAACGATAAATTAACCGGGGGAAGACACGTCGCGTCAGCAAGGTAGGCGGGGATAGGACTATTAGCTCGGTGGGGGTGCAGAGAATAGAGATGAAACAGATTTATTGACAAGTAATTACCAGACTAAGGATATCATATGTCTATGGTTACACTGGATTTGAAAAAGTTGTTACAAATCATCCCAGGAACCCCTCATTTTCAGGATTCGAAGCTATTTTGGGACACCCTGCATATAGGAAACTGGTAATTTTATCTTCGACGTAAATGAAATTGGAATATGATTTTTAATATTATCTCTTATCTGACAAAAAGAGCCTTCAACTGGTGAGCGAAACTACCCGATGCTCACAGTGTTAATCAAAAGCCAAAGGCTAAAGACGCTTCCGTTCCGCATAGAGGACACTCTCAGGCCTGGCATCTACGCTCGAACGCGTCTTGAAAAAAAGCGAAGAATTCCAGTCGGCTGGATAAAGTAAACGGTTCGTGTCCGCGGGACGACGCCTACGGGAGAACCATAAGCTCTTACACGAAAGGGCCTCGCGACTCGATCCTCCCGATTTACGACAGTTGTCCCATGGCAACGTGGCGGGAACGTCTACGACGAGCCATGGGATTGCGACGCGTTTCATTATACGGAGAGCAATTAGGTTTCTTTCGCGACGTCTCGAGTCACGCAGCGCCATGGCTTTGTCGGCATGGAGCTTCGCCCTTTCTCCAAGCTATTTAGGGCAGCTGATGATATTCCCAGTGACGACCGACGCACCTTTTGATGTTATTAGGTCTACTGGAAAGTGCCCGTCGATATCGAACCATTAGTTGTGGGCGATCGCATTAGTGAAACATGTTTGAAATACAGACAAGATGTGTAAATAGGTCGAAGTATTTAACACTGTTATGGCAGCAAAGATAACTTGTATTTTCTAACACTTTTATTTTTCTAAGTTATTGATTAATAGTATGTTTTTTGTACTGTATAGTACACGTGGGTTTCAGCAAAACTTTCTTATTATACGTATAAACAGTTTGAATCAAGTGTAAAAAAGTTGAAAAAATAGATAAACTTACGCCACTATCGAACTGAACGGTTCAGACATAGCAAAAATGAAATGGGAATTGCCAGCGAATCTAATCGAGATTTCTGATCGACTGACACATGCTCCAGACACGTCATCGGGTGTTTTTGATTCGATATCGATGACCTTTCGATTCATCGTATCCCGTTAATCGACTATAAATTAATTTCGTGTAGAACAACTCTCGACCGCCTACGAGACCCAAATCCTTTGTTCAAACACGATCGATCGAGGCTTTGTTGATCCTACGATCAGTTAACACAACGTTGAATATCTACTGACATCTTTTGCTTCGAGCGTGTACCTTTTCTCGAACATTGTGTATTGTAGATATTATTGCTGGAAGCGTTTTATGCCACATCATTCACTCTCGAATTTATTACACCTTTCTGTTATTCGCAGAATCCGACCTTAGATGTAATAAACATGAAAAAGAAAGTGGCTCTTGACATGCATTTCCGTTACATTTAGCGTAGAATTCCATTCCCATTACTATTAAAATCATCGCACGTTTCTGAATCACCCTGTAAGTTTCACTTCCTGGTAACGCCTCAACGAAAAAAATCAAATAGAAACGACAATCATCGTTCAAGGAAGCTGCGCCAAGATGATAGAATTAAACATCTGCCTAAGCGATAAGCTACGCCGAAAGATTATCGAGGATCAAGCTTTTCGCCGAGTCTTGAAACGTAACAGTATACGTGGTTGCAATTAGATTGAATGCCAGGGTTGATTGAACCGGCTGCATCATTACGATTCAACGAGGTGCCAATCAGCTATCATGGACGTCTACCGCAATTATCATCGATAGGGTGGACGTACTAACGATGATACGCGCCTATGCGGAGAATTTACTACTTTCAATTTTATGGCCCTTAACCACATACATATGTACGTTGCAAAGATGCCTATCAGCTTTACAGATGTTTTATAATAATAATAATAATAATTTCATTCTGTATATATGTTGACAAATTGCGATATAATAAATTCGTAATGTTCTTGTAAATTAAGCTTCAAATGTATCTAAAAATATTGGGTGTACCAATAAGTAATCCACTATTTTTCAACATAATCAGTACAAATTGTTATAGAAGTCAAGGATCTATGCTGTTTAATTTTTTCAGATTGAACATTCAAAATTTTTCGATAAGATATTTTGAACAGAATACTGTCTAAAAAATAATTCTATTGTTTTCTAAAAAGGGAACTCACGGAACCAAAAGTGGAACGAAAAAAGACAGCAAAGTACCATTCCAGGGGACGACACTTTCGCCAAGGGGGGTGGGCCACTTTCACGCCGTGAAGGGGGTCTAAAGCCTACTCGGGCACGGGCCTGGAAACCGGGCACCTACAATGAATTCATCCGCGACCCACACCACGCCGCAAAGTCGCCGCAATAAACTTTACGACACTTAGTAACAGTATCTGGCCCCGCGTAGAGGTCTCACGAAGCCAGGCGAAACGCACGCGAGAGGTAGGCTATATGTATATGTACGAGCGCGCGCGCACCCCGCCCCAACGCGTATCTTTATCACCCGGTTTTACTGCACCACCTTCGGAGCCGTCATAACAGCGTCTCGTCGTCGTTGTTCCTTATTAAAATCGACGCCGAAAGGAAAAAAAGTCCCGCGCGCCCACACGGAATCGCGGCTCGGTCGCATGCGATCGCGCGGCTTAAGGGCAATTCACACCGAATGAACCTCCGATGGTTACGTTATAGAATCTGTGGTCAGCTTTAACCCCGTAAATACTCATGGTTCGTAACTGAAAGTTCAATCCGCAACGGTATTTTTACACCACTGACAATGGGGTGGAAAAAATCGTAGCACATCGACTGCCACAGTGAAAAAGGCTGTACGTAGCCAGACACACTTTATTTTCTTTTTCGAGTCATAAATCATTGAAAATGTATGCGTTTTGTTAATACAGACTCCTCTCGATTATCGTCTGGTTTGTTCTACACGATTATTGTCCTGGCGTTACACCCATCATTGGGCAGGGAGGGGGGGGGGGGGACTGTCAAGCGCATACATTTCTCCCTATACGATTATTGTCTCGGCGCGGACCTCAGTTCGGGACGATAATCGAGAGGAATCTGTAGAGGCTGTTGGTTGTCTTTTAAATTATACTGCAATATTAAATATTACGCAAAATTTTGGAAAGGACCACCGATGAAGCTCCTCTTATTCTAGCCTGATTGCTCCCAGAACAAGAGATCGCCAAGAAACAGCGGCCATTCAAGCGAACCTCGCAAGGATCCTCATCGAGAAGGATCTCGTGTAGGACAGTTAAGGAGTGAGATCGTTCCTCTACCAGCGGTTAGCGCCGGGTGGTTTGTTATCGGGCATCGGGCTGGGTGCACCGGCCTCATCACGCCTCGCCTTGCTCTTCGCCGGTTGCGCTCGCTAGTTCGCTCAGTCGCTCGTTTACCATCGCCATGGCGAGGAGGAGGACCTCGCCTCCGAGAATCGATGCTCGTTTCAAGTTATGCAACTATGTAGATCACGATAGGAGCGAGCCTCTTTTAGCGGATGACACGAGTGCACCGGGCGATAACGGCCGCGGAATACTGAAAGCCGTTCCCTCCTAGGGCTATGAGCCACGGATAACGAGCGGATAATTCGTACGGCGTCGCTCCCCCGAGTCTCCCGGTGTTAATCACGCGCCGCTGCCACTGATAAGGGTGTCCTTTGAAATTGTAATTACCGGTGGGACTGGTGCGACCATGGTAGAAACCAGCGCGATAGAGCTCAAGACATGGGGCAATCTTTCTCCTCGATGTCCGATGTCTTTCCGATTTCAAGGGAATCTCGTGCTTTTATGAACCGGGTTACCTGGGTAGCTGTGACGATCATTATACTGGGTGTGAGAATAAATATTAGACGAATTTAACACTTTACGGAGCTGGACTCCCGATGTAAGGCGGGCCTGTCGATAACAGTGATCAGGAAAGAGTCCAGAGAACGAGTCAGTTTGTCCCATTCTGTTTCCTTGTAGTTATGGAGATTACGAGGCCAATTACGCGTCATCTGGTTTAACCTATTCAATCCTATTTCAAATCCTATTTCGAAATTCAGAAAAACTTTGCTACGACAGGTCGGTAAAAGTGAAACACAAATGAGAATTACAGAAAAATCCTGTGTCACTGTAAACCTTCAACGTGGCTTGATGAAATATTTTAATATCACCAGTATCATCGAATAACTTTTCTTGTCACAATTTATTTGTCACACTCTGGATACGAAGGCTGGCTTAGATAAGCTCCGGAAATCAGAGAATTTTCCCCGACACTATTCAAATGGAAATTTTTTCTAAATACCAAGGAATTTCGTTCTGTTTCCAGAGAGTGTAGCGCGGACAGGGAACACCTCCACGGTTGAATAATTTCGCCGATGGACGAAAGGAAACGCGTGTGTATAATGCAGAGGAAACGACGGGATGACGAGGTTTATGATTGGATGTGGAACAGCGACAGTGAGGTTGGTGCCACGCGTAATAGGATATCTGATCCCGCTCTTCGATGATCCAGGATAACGCCATCCAGAACCGAGTTCGATCCTTATCTCGATCGACTTAATGTATGCAAATTACCGTGGCTAGGGGTATTACCGGGATTAGAGCAGCGAAACGCAGATTGCAGTAATGTCAGCGGGAATGGAGGACAAATCGGTGTTTCGGAATCCGATTATTTCGTCCCTCGATACGAGCCTTTCGAATTTTAATGCGATCCACGAAGACTCCTTCTGTATGCCAATGTGTAGAGACACGTATTTTTAACATCTGTTTTTACCAATTTTAACATTTTATTTTTATTAGACATAAATTTCAAAATAAGGACCAATTGCAATAATTATGAACGCAATTTATAAGCAGTAGATAACGTGAAGTAAGAAATAGCAATATGGAAAAAATACAGAATTGAACAATAAAAATAAAAATAAAATATTACATTAAGTTAAAATTTATTAAAACTAAGCATAGAACATGTTTCTACAGACGACTCTTCTAAATTAGGGCGACGATCAGTTACAACTAAATTGTATTTATTGAAAAATTTTTCTGCGTCCACACTATTTACAGGACACCGAGTTGACATTTTCTACTAACTTTATCACAAATAGCCGAAACGGTCAAAAAAAAAAAAGAACAGTCTCGAAATACCGTGTCAAAGTCAAAGGCAACACGTGGCAATGCAATCGTCGAATTCCGTGGATCGCAGATGAAGCGATCCGGAGGACGATCCATCGAGATAAAGTCTCTGCCCACAAGGGCCCACGAGAGGATTCCCCCGATTTCCCCGGTCGAAAATATCGAGAACGTAGGATATATGCCGCATTACGTGGGATTACGTGCTCACGCGCCGATGTACCTACCCTAACGTCCCCTCGTAAGCGCGACATCTCCTCTCTCGCCCGGTACCGGCTCGCCTGCGCTGCCTAAGGCATGTCTTCAATGGCGAACACGCTGTTAAATATAGCCAGGGCATTCATAAATCAGGCGAATACCGACGATGTTAAAGGGGCGGTCAGGCTACGCGTGGGCAGGCGGACGCGAATGTGAAGAACGTTAAGGCAGGCATAATAACCACGCCGAGAGACCACGACTAAATTCTTCCGGCGTGATGCCGATCCCCCTCCCCTCATCTCGATGCGACAACGGGGGATAAAGGGGAGAGGGGTGATATTTTTTTTCAGGTCGTTTTAACCTCCTTTCGGTCGTGAACCAGCATACCCCTTCTACGATCGACACTTGTTGGATCTGAAGCTGATATTCGTGGGTTTGGGCACAGACGAGATACAAGAATAGACCTAAGATCTTATGAGACTTAGTGTCCCACGAAAATCACGCTGTTTCGGACGCATGTTAGGTCTATTCTTAAATCCCTGGTTGGGGAATATTGGGTTCGTTTGAGCTGTATGTAACGAAATAGGGAAATAATTTGTGGTTAAATACAAAAATTGGGACTATTTTATAAGTATACAAATGAAAAGGTCTTTTGTAAAAACATCAACCGACCCGAAAGTAACTAATCTTCCTTAATGAGTCTCCCAACATCATCGCCACGATATCCCTTCAGAGCGCAAAGGTGAATCCTTGACATCGTCTTTTCTCGACTTCACGAAAAGAGTGTCGAAACGTCGATCTCCCGACGCGGTTCGATTACCAAATCCGAAACTGGCTTTCGCCTCGGTGTTAGGAGTAAGAAGAGGAGCCCCAAGAGACAAAAGTAACCGGTTTCGTTTTCAATGGCCGTAGGTGGGACAAGGATAAGGGACACATCCTGCGCGGGATGAGTCAAGAAACGTCGTATATGGTAGCACCCCGGAAATGGGTCATTCCTCCCATTCGTTCGAACGACGGTGATTTGTGCGGTTGGTGTTCACGTACCAGGTCCCCATTTTCACGCCTTCCGCTCCGAGAAACGATTCCACTTTATTCGGAAACTGCCGAGACAGCCGGTCGCGACGGTGGCGATTATCCAAATAGCGTCATCAATCTTTGCTTCTTTGCTTTCGATGGCGGTCAGACTGTCCTCCAAATGGAGGCTTGCGTCGCCACTAACCCTTTTAGCGTGGAGCACTCGAAAACTAAATGGTTACCTGAACGCATTAGCTTTATTTCTATTGAGTATATTTGATTTCTTGTTGTTGTTTTACAATGTATTTTACTCACTCATTTACTAGCGAGTAGTATAATTAATATTACTTTAAATTGTCTGTAGTTAAATTTAATTATATTTTTTATTTTCTATGGCTTGATAGTTTGTGTAATATAAGAGTGTTCTATGATTTGGTAACTTATTGCTGAATAAAGATCACGAAATTATGGGATCCGTACTGTGTTTAACTAATTTTTTGCCATTTTCAGGGTTGGTCGGTTTCTGCATAACTTGGCCCATTTCTGCTTTCTATGAAATGATTCATGGTATCAAGCAATTGTTCTTAAATCTCTCCAAAAATAATATTTAGCACATTCTTAGGCTCCGATCGAATATTCAAACAATGATGATAATAAGTAAATATAGCGTCCCACAGCACACGAACCTAATAGAGATCGCAACATCTTAGGTGCCAACAAATAAATATGTCACCGAAGATGATCTCGTGTCGCGGACGAGCCGGATGCAGATTCTTCAGCACAAGTTTCACCGTGTCTCGTGTAGCAATTTCGTCGGAATTTGGGATACTTACACATGCAAATTTAAAGTGTCGCCGACAGGTCACGTCGCCGGGAACAGGGACACCGAAGTGTCGAAATTGTACCAACATGTCGCCGGAAATTATTGTTTCGGGCGTTTTCGAGGGGGGAAAAAAGTATAGCCTGCGGATCTTATCGCGAAATCGAGGATACGCGAAGGGAGAATGCTTGTTGGTGATCTTATTTATTTCGCTTGCAGCGACATAGGAAACCAACGGATCCTTGAAATAAGAGCGTGTTCTTAACGAGAGTGTTATCAATCGTTGCTAATGGTATCTTTGGAATGTTACAAAATCATTGTCTTTGAGAGAATGGCGTGCAACAGTTGACACAATTTTTTTGGTATTTTGTGTTCTTATATATTAGTAGATTTGTAGAGAGGAAAAGTTCTTTTGGGGGGTAATAACAAGTAGTAATGAGTAGTAATAGCTAGTATCAAGTAGTAGCAAGCAGGATCAAGCAGTCTCAAGTAGTATGGAGTAGTACCAAGTAGTACAAAGTAGTACAAAGTACTACAAAGCAGTACAAGATAGTACCAAGTAGAAAGTATTCCTACAATATGTACGATAAATAGTTTCAAATGATTTATTCGTAATTGCTTAAGATAAACGAGGATCATTAGTGAGGAGATGAATTCTCATGAAACATTTACTTTCAATCGAAAGCTAAAGACCTCACTATACAGGATGAAACAGCTATGGTGACAATCTTAAGTTGCTCCTATCTTAGTGCACGAGATAGGTGGCTTTTTAAGAACGGGTCACAACTTTTCTTCTAATGCGGGAGTAGAAGCTTTTCTTCTAATGCAGTTTCATTAGCTGGTTATCGGGAGTTTAATTTTAGAAAGCAATGATAAGTCTAATGGCCACGTGGTTTTAGCCTTCGACGTTTAGGGTGAGTCATTCGACATGAGAAATTAAACGACTCGTGGACGATTCGTTTTGTGAGAAGATGTTACAAATGACAATTACTATTATTTTTTTACTATTCTGTTATTGTTCGTCGGATAGTTGGAAGTATAATGGTTCAAATGAGGCATAATTTTTTGAGAAAATCAATATTGAAAAATTATCAATTATTTGCATTATTGAACAGAATGTATCTACCCTGTCTAACCATTATTTGCTATTTCCTATTGTCGTAAATGATATCGTCTCTTTCAAATGCAGCGTACCCTTAGATAAATTTTCTATGAAAATTTTCCGACGTTGATTAATCAAAGCACATTAAATACACAATAATCTACGAAACCATAAATTAACGCCAAACTTCACGACCCAAGAACCACTAACTACAAAACGCTGTTAAAAGCGTTACACACATCGAAATAATTTCTCGAAATGGCTACCGTCTGGGACCCGCAACAGATAAAATCCTCCAAGAGCGTCCCCTCCGCGGTTTCAAGAGGACAGGAATTCGAAGTTTCTAAGTTTTACGACCATCGACGTTACACGGGCCGGAACCCTTTCTCCGGTTTACAGCGGCGATGGCGAGAACGAACATCTCGTAAAAGAAAAAAGAAGCATAAAGAAATGTTGCAACGTCCGACCGGAACACACTTTTTATTCGTTTGGTCCGCCTGCACGTGGACCACGATGCGTTCAGTGAAAATTAACGTGGGCAGTGGAAGTGAAATCAATATAAAGTAAGGGGGGGGGGGGGGGGGTAACACAGTCGTGGTGGACGACGAAACGGCGCGAGGATACGAGGGCACCGTGGGAATGAATAATGACCTGGACGATAGGAACATCGGACACGGGGCCCGGTAACGAATTTGCTCGTATCTGTTACACCAGGTGAGCACGATAGGTAGGTGTGATCTGGTATACGGGTTCTGGCCCTACTGCAGTATTGTGCGAATTAACACATTCACTGCGAAAGACGCCAAATGGAATTGATGTCTAGAAGAAGGGCGTAGAGTTTGTGTCCCAATTATGGAGTCTCTGTATTAAAATGATCGTTAAAAAAATGATACATGTATAAATAAACGTAAAAAAAATTTTGTAATTAAATTTACTGATTAACAAATAAAATTAAAAGTAAAGGGACGAAAATTTTAACATGTTATAATTTTATAACTATTTATTGAAATATATGTATTATACTTTCGATGATGCAGTAATGTGACGATGCGTTTCAATTTTTATAATAAAATAATACTTCTTTACGAATGAATCGATATTCTTCGAACAATTATTTAATCTCATTAAATGTTTAAAGCTCAGAACGACACCCTTAGATACTGCTGCTTTTCACTGTGTATTATTCGAATAAAATTTTACCCAACTTTGGTCCTAACCACCACCACAGCGAGTTCATCAAAAAATAGTCATTCGAGGCCCCTCCGTGGGCCTAATTTCCGTTCCTTTGACACGTAACTCACTGGCGAAGGAGGCGAATTTACGAGCGGTCGTTCACCGTGGGTACACACGCGCCCGTGCACCGACGACGACAACGACGAGGCGGGCAGGTAGCGAGAGGACGCCCGATTATTTATAGTCGCTCGCGCTTACAAATGCACCGTGGCCGGCGCGCATCGCGAGGGGGTCCCTCCCCGAGATAGCATCGACTTACTTTCCAGCCGGAATACAGAGACGCGCGACATCAGAATGGTGGCGCGAAACGGACCAGGTTGCACACCTGTCCCGGTTGTCGCACCGTAGAACCAGGAAGCTACCCACCGGGAAACAGTAACGAAATTATCGGACCGAGACACGTTTGGATAGGGGAGATCAGGGACAAACGTAACAATTTTTCTTTTTGATAATGTATGGAAAATATGTAAAACGAATGGGATATGAAAATCGTTTTATGAATAACTGTACCTGAATATTTAATATTCTCGAAATATGAAGAAACTTCCGCCAAATGTATTATTATATAAAACAGTCACGTGTTACGTTCACAGTAAAATACTCCAAACGATTGGCTCTCTGACAAACCCACTTGATCCTCACTGCCACTAAATTATTAAGGGGTTAATATTCGCATGAAATGCGATCAAAATAAATATATCTCGGGTCTAGCCGCAATAATTCACATGATTTTCTATCCGGTACATGTCTGGGGGACCTCGAAGTCCGACGCTCCCGATAAATTCTGCCGAACATTCCATCGGGCAGCGACCCGCGATTTATGGAACACCTGATACGCCGTCCGCCACGTGAGAAAAATTAGTCAACGCGCGACAAACTGACCTATTAATAGGATTTACGGGCTCGAATCGCGGAGGAGTCAGTGATTCGGTATCCCTCGAGTATTTTTGTACGGTTCCACGTTCCGTGGATCCGTGTTGTATCTTACGATACGAAAAAACCTTGAACGACTCATCCGATGCTCTTAAGAGACAACCTTATTCTTACTTCCTGTTGTCTCCTGGCACAAACAGTATTTTAACGAAATGGACTTATATGGAAGTAACTTTTTAGAGAGACAAAAATGATAACAATAACTTATATTGACGATTGTAATTCGTCTTCAGAGAGTCTCTACTTAAGTTCGCTATATTTGTCAAAACATTTTTGGTAGCTTCTCTCTAAGTGGTCTCCAGAATATTGAGGCACATTTATTTTCGTACTGTTGCAATTATACTTGAAAAAAAAAAAAACAGTCTCGATGGAAAAAGTACCTAGAATAATTATCATAGTATTCACAGTAAAAGAATCTTTACCGACTATTAGATAGTAAGCAAATAAAATATTGCCTTTGGAGCGGTATCCCAAGAAGAAACATTCGAAGCCAAGCTCTCAACGTGGGCATTAAATTCGATCTACTCTACGACGTCTCCGCCGGTGCCCGGTCTCAGCCAGGAAGAGTTCCACGCGGGTAAATATACGAACAGGTTGAAACGGCCCGCGGGTTCGTGACCAATGTTCTCAATTTTTCTCCAGGTTTTAGTCCCCGGCCGCACGAGACACGAATAGGAGAATGTCCTCCCGTCTATTCTCTATCAGCGGTCTAACGGTGAAATTCCGTCCGGCGCATTTGCGTACGCAACGACCTCCGCTAGCTAACGGAGTTAATTAAAATCGTTAACGATGTTTTGCAGTGGCCCGTCCCTTCGTGCCGTACAAGGATCCAGCCGCGAATCGTAGGCCTCTGCCGAGAATCTCCAGGCTTTTTCAACAGCGCCCTGAAAAATTCCGTACTACCAGATCGTTTCTTTACGGTTGATTCGCAGTTGCTAGAGGTTTTAACTGGTATTTGGTTCCTAATTGTATTGGAATTCTGAACAAAATTCACCTAATTTTAAAAACCAAAATTCCTAAACCTTGGTCAAGATTGTACGATATAAATAAATAGATTGAATCTTTAAATCTTTACTCTTTATAATGTACTTATATCTTCTATGGAAGTGTTTGCCACCAAGGGTGAGAGTTTCCGCACGGTTATCGCCCTATGGTTCGTTGGTCGCGTTTCGCGGGCATTTATCGAGCCCGTTGTTGACACAGAAAATGTTTCCCTCTCGAGATTCGATATTATTTCGCGTCTCCTAGAGGCTAGTTCTATTCCCGGCTGATTTCCACGCGAAAATAGCCATTCCGCGTATTATCGTAGCTCGATGACGTCCCCGCTGGGCTAAAAGTCGTACGAACAAACAAACAGAAGGATAAATTTGGAGGCCTGGCAACGATTATAACCGATCCCTCGCGGCTATATCAGGATCGATATTCTGGAAATAATTTTCGTGGAGTTCGACACGTAGATGAGATTCGCTGAAACGACGACTGGATCCTGTACGATGGATGTCCCAATTGAATCGCTTATTTCAGAAACCCCATAACTGACAAAAAATTCGAAATTGAATTTATACTGGTTTCTTGTAGTTGATTGATTGACGCTTCGTTTGGTGCAGAAACCCACTAAAATAACGCTCTATATACCTCCATTTCGCGTCCATGAAATATTCGTTTAGTGCAGAAACCCGACAAGCGACATCACTTAGGGGATTTCTGCGCTAAAAACTAGGTTTATCATATAATCGAATTCCACTTAAAATCGTAATTATCTTAAGTGTCATATAGAACGCCAACTCAACCTAGAACCACAATCACCTTGACTATGATTTTGTCCAGGAATTCAACGTAAAATCATAATCATCTTAAGTGTGATACGAGATATAAACTCACCCTAAAATCACAATCACTTCGACTACGACCATCGACCGTGAATTCAACATAAAATCGCAATCACCTCGAAACGTGACGCCCATCGCGTTCACTATATCTCTTCCATCGACTATACACATCGGTCCGGATTGTTGGGCGTGTCACGTCAGTGGGTCGGCGAGCAGAACATATCGCGATAATGTGTTTCTAGGTCACTCACCGGCTGTGTACGTTCGCGCGCGTACGCACGCATTCCTTTCTCTAAAACCAATCGTGAATCCCCGGCTGTTCTTTTTTTTTTCACCGGGTGGCTTAACGCAATCGCGTCGTAGAGGTGCCATTAACGGACTCGATAAGTGAAATTGCTACTTGAATTTTATCGTTATCGCGTGCGCTTTATCCCGCGTGATTACGATCGCGATTTTTAATCGTTCGTTTTTCGAGGGCACGCTTAACGGAAAAGAGCTTAATTGGCGACAACATACACAGAGGGGGTTCTCGATATACAACACCTTGCCATCGATCGAACGTCGCGATCTCTCGCGTAGAGATCGTTTCGCCTCTGTATCTGAATTTTCCTCATCGGATAAGAAACGCACTCGAGAATGATAAGCGCGATCTCTTGTGCTACACGCGCCGCTTTCGAACTGTTAATTGAGATTATTGATGGTTCCTGTGATTTCTTTTTCTTAGTGACCCTGTAGCTACATGGTTTCTCATACAGTGATTTTTTAAGACTAAACGTTACTCTAATGGCTCTCTGTTAGAATAAATTAATTTTAAGTTAATTTTTAAATTTTAATTCCATTCTTCCAGAAATATTATAAATCTCTTATGTTTTTTAGAAACCAGAAAATCGTTTAGGCCAAAATGATCAAGATAACGGTGATCTATTCAGTTTCCTGGTGAAAGATGGCGAACCAACACAGATCGAGCGGGGGGCAAACGCGGCTGGACAAGCCACGCCGGGCGTATCGACGTACATATTTATTTAACTAATAATAAATGACGGTGTACCTCGCAGCCGTACAACTTGCCGCGTATATAAGGACAATACATCTCTATTTTATTCGCCGCGGTATAATGGATGACGGGGGCCTTTACGTGTATATATGCACCGTCGCGGTAACAATGTAATCGTGATCCCACGAGACCGCTCTTGTGGAGCCGCCTTTTGCAAGAAACGCGGACCAAAACAATATGCGGAAATCGCATTATCCGAGGCCGCAGGGTAGAAACCGCCACCGTCGGGCCGGGACAATGAGATCGCCGCGCGTCCGGCGAAAGGGCGTCTTGATACCGCCCGCTGACGAGCCTTCTTTCTTTTCTTTTCGACTTTTTTCACATTTTTCCGACCCCCTTTTTCCCGTCCTCTATTGATTCGGGCCAATCGAAAGGCTTGGCGGCGACTTTAAGGGGTGAAACCACCCCTCGGGGTGGTCACGGAGAATTAAGACCATTGAAAATAGGTACTTCTTAACTCACTCAATATCTTCTCATAAATTTATTAGAAACAGTTTAATGTAAGAACTTCCATAAATGGGAACTGACAATGTTGAATGTCCATTCAACCAGAAATATTAAATCTTCTACTTCACTTCCGTTAACATTACAGTATAATCAAAATAACACAAAAAACCTGATTTATAACATCAGGTTACCAAACAATACCCCGTTGTATATAGATAATACATAACATACTTATAAGAAATTATAAACTTCATGTTTCTTCCTCGTGTTACAAATTTCTTTATGTAAGACAAATTACTCTGTCACATCGGATCAAAGAGGTTTACGTCACATTCCGCGCGAAAATCTACGCAACAATTCAGATACGATCTATCCTTTCCGTCCACTAGGCTGTCATGCAACATCCAGCCGGTCGTAGAGATAACAAAGTAGATGGACCGAGAAATAATAGCTTCCCGATGAAATTTCTCGAACCGAGGAACGGTGAAACGATTTTGAGGAATCGTTTCTATCTCGCCGCTCGAGCAATACCAGCACTCTATCATGGTACACCGGTACTCTCGGGGACGTTTGGACGATGTTACCTCGATCGTGCCAGCCGGTTAGACACCGAAGAATGCGAACGGTCACAGTGCGCTCTTCTCGAATGCTCCGCTTGGCCCGACCAACACGAAGCCGGGCATTGCGCAACGAGACTTGACATTCGGAAGTAATGAGCACAGCAATTAGAGACTTGAGGCTCTCAGACAGTTTCAGATACTTTCAGTCACTTTCAGACAGTACCAATCAGATATTTTCAGTCACTTTTAGATAGTACTTATCACTTACTTTTAGATAGTACCTATCAGGCAGTTTCAGACACTCCCAGTTAGTTACAGATGGTATCAGCTGGTATCAGATGGCATCAGGGAGTTTCAAAGAGTTTCAGAGAGTATCAGAGAGTATCAGAGAGTATCAGAGAATATCTGAGAGTAACAGAGAGTAACAGAGAGTTTTGCGAATACTTGAGATGTACGTGAAAGTGGGGAGAAAGTAAAATATAGATATAGGGTGTCCAACAATCTTTAAAAGTAACGCGAGAGTGTTAAACACATGGTGACGTAAAGAATCCTTTTTAAATAAAGATAAAATTTGATACGCATTCCATAACACGACATTTCTGTGATACGTTTGACCGATAAAAATATCTGAAATACTACACCGGGGAGCTTTCAAGCTATAAAATTGTGGAAACAGATGGTATCGTTTTTCGCGTTTCACATAATTATGAGAAATCGACTCGGGCGAGTTTCCCCGGGGACCGATAAGCTCATATAATAACAGAGAACGCTGCCCGTACGACGATCGAACGAGGAAAACCAGCCCCGAACGGGCCCGGACAATGAGCACTTGCCGAAGTGTAGGTGAAAGCATACCAATCATCCGCAACAAGGAATGTTAACGTACTCTGTCAGCCATGAACAAACAACACGAGCCAATTACCCTAGACGATCTGGCTCATTGTTCGATCTTTTAAGGTGGTTCATACCTGACTCTCTAGTTAATAAAGCAATTTATTTTTAATTGGTATTAGACACCCACTAATACATTTTGATACCGTATAAAAATTATATCTGCGAAATTCAACGATATTTCCGACGATCATTCTTTATTATTAGACTGCGGATTTTATGCATTTATAGCGAATATTATTGCTTAAATCTCAGTATATAAACATATTTAATGAACTTCGATGAGGTATTTGTTTTATTTGGACCTTAATAGTATCCTTAATAAGGTAAAGGAATTTCTGTTTGATGCTAGTTTTTGTAAAATAGATAATAAAAATCTATATTTGCGTAAAGATCCGCAGTCTATTTATTATATTATATATAGTTTACAGAAACAAATCTTACGACTCACCGATCGTTGAGTACCTCTGTCTGCCACTTGTTGACCATCTATAATAAAACAATAAGTTTAATATCAAAAATCAGTATACTGAAACTTGAGAACATCAATAGTTTATGTTTATAATTACATTGGCTAAAATATGCAGAATCAATAAATATTCACTAATCAATATGTAGTCAGAAGCATTAGCCTGTAAACAAAATTATCAAGTTTCCAATAAATTTGTAAAACTTGTAAAATCTACTAATAATATTAGTGACTCAACTTTTACCTTCTAAAATTGTAAAAAAAAAAAACTGTTTATACAACCAAACTCTACAAATTCCAATTTATAAATTGTAAATTCACTAATGTTATTACATAGTTGGTAAATTATTGTGCAAGACGCTTCAGTTTATAAAAAGAAATAGTGGATCACTGATTAGCGCACCTAACGCTATTTATTTCCCTAAAACCAATTCACACTCGTACTACATTACGACGCAATTTTATTGAACCGATGAAACATGGATACCCACATTTTTTGTTCCAACGGCGAATCGACCAGACATAAATATAACTGTGGTTATTTTCATTCGCTCGAGCACCGACATACGTGGCAGAAAATTGGAAAAAAATAAATAACCCCTTCAAAAAATGGTATTTAGAGCGATAACCCGTACGAATGTCATACGGAATAAGAAACGCGATCGACCCTCCACCGGAAAAAAAATTGAAACTGCGCAGCAATATCTCGAATCTATTTTCGCGTGGTGCGAATAAAATTCACGTCGAGAGAAACAGTGCTTCTACGATACTGGGCGTGGACGAAAAGTGAAAAACCGCAAAAGAAAACACTTTCTTTCACAATATTTTCTTGAACGCGGTGAGAAAAAATAACGGTCAGTCGAACGATTCGAACGTAGGTAAACACTGAAAAGATCGCGCACGATTCAAGGCACTGTTACAACGCCATTTTATATTCCCGTAAGTCAGCTGAGAAAAAGAATGAAAAATTATTACAAAATTGACTCAACATCGCTAACATTTGTATTGATTTAATATTGACATGCAAATAAAATTGAAAGTGATCATACATACAAAATAACAGGAAACTGAACTTAATTTGTTATCAAAATTCACATAAAAATAAGATCAATTTAACACGTTCCCCGCCACAGTGAAAAAAGTCGTACGTAGTCAGACACGGTTTATTTTGTTTTTTAAGTCATAAGCGCGTGAGAAATATATTAATTTTAATAGATACCTCAAAAATTGCATATTTGTCAAGGTATTTTTGGATGACACCCGGAGAACTTATAAGATACTACAAGGATTAATACCAAAATATAGACGAAATTGCAACCTATTTAACTCTATTATGGTTCCCTCTACAATCATCCAGTCTGCTCAATTAAAATTTCAAATAAAACACTGTATACATATTCAACAATCAATTTTTACGAACAGACGTTTAAATCGATCCGAAATGTGATTGTTAAACAAATAAGGGAAACGGAAACACAGGTAACTCGCACGAGCGCCTAAATCGGCGGCCAATCAGGAGAGCGCAGCGTTCACAGGGAGCGTTACGTACCGGTCGATCGGATCAGGTTTCTCTTGTTACGCTTGTTAACAATTAATTTTATCGTTGTCACGGGAGCGGGCGGCGCGGAAAAATCCGTCGGCATAAAACGGCGAGCTAATGTCGGCCAGTGGTGTAACCCGTGGTTAAAGAAATAACTATATAAAACGCCTCGTCTCTCTAACGAAGCGATAGCCCAGCCGTCCCCTGTACGCAATAAATACGGTTGCTGGACGTAGCAATAAACACGAGTCTAATTGCTGGACTCGCGTTCACCGGGCAACCACGCGACCGATTTGCATTTTACCGTAATTATGATTCCATCCTGTGGTGCACGGCGATCGTCGACGGTCACCGAGTTATCATGCGTTATACGAGGATTGATAAATAAAAATACTCCATCGGTAGATATAAAACTGATGTTTCGAACGAGAAAATTCAAGCTGGAGAATGTATACAGTGAATTAGAATACGACTGAAGCTGAAGAAGTCAATTTGGGACTGGAAGTGAAAGAAAAATTGGAACCGATTCGATTATGAAACTGATATGAAATTAAAAACGATTTATTACCATACGACTAACTACAGCTGTTTTACCAAAGTTTTGCGAAGTAATAAGGCAAACAAATTTCCCCCTGGATTCCAATCTTCATAAATTACTCCAGAAAAAAACGTATATTTGCATAAACATCCGCAGTCCACTAATCACACAAGCACTTCCGATCATCTCGTATTTACAAAAGATCCACAGGGGGAAAAGTAACGATCGATCCTCGAGAAAAATCGCGAATCCACAGGCACCAGGTATCCACCCACCCCCCAATGAAAATATTTCCTGGTGAAATCCACCTAGGTCGCGCGTGCGCATACGTGTTTATTTTCAGGAAATACGATTATCGCGATCGTGCTTCTGGACCGGTGATAATTAGAAGTGATTATCCGGGCGGCCGGGAGACTTTCTACGCCCGAACAATGGTGCCCGATAAATAGCGGCTCGGCCACACGGCGCAAGAAGGCAAAAGACTATCGTAAGGCAGAGGCTAAAATTACTGTTCTTAAGATACCGGGGCGGCGGCCGGGGCACCGGGGACGACGATCGTCGCTCGGTAGGCCTCGCCTGTCTCTCGCGATAAGAGATTTATCGTGCAAATTTCTATGGGCGCACAGCCGAATGTTAGTCTCCGCCCTGGTTAAATTAATACCCGGTGAAACCCGATGTGGCACGCGATCGGTAGTTTCCTCTTCCTTTTTTTTCTATTAACGAGTCGGACACGTTTTCACGGTGGGAATTCAGTTTCGTGTTGGGGACTGTCGACAATTTTTGTGTCTTAAATTAAAAATACTGACTAAATGTTTAATTTCCGCAAAACCTGTGTCACTTGTGTAAAACAACCGTGGAGGAAAAAATTTGTCCGGTAGAATTACTACGCGTTATATTGCCAATGTAAATTATTCCGACTGCTTCGAAACAAACAACGACAACTGAAAGATCCTACCGACGACGAATAAATAAAGTCCACGATGTTTCAGGTGAAGGAGAGAAATGTACTTTCCCCGATGTTTGAAATTTACACTGTGAAGTCGAAAGCAACGGTCTGTGGAGCATACCCAATTTGTTTGGACCGTGCGATCCCAGCTCCATACGCGCGAGAAATTCGAAAAAACAAATCCCGAACGAAAGAAAAGTTCCTCGACAATAGAAATAAATCGAATCGGGCCCGAGACCCCGGCTGAAAATAAATACACGCGTTTCCTGATATTTTTAATCCGCCTACTGTTTAGAGTTGATACACTTTCGTTCAAATAACTACGGCGAAGTGCGGGCCTCCCCGAGCAAAAAAAAAATACAGGATATACAATAATAACCCCGGTACTTTATTTGTTTTTAACGCGTCGACGAGTCCTGGCCAAAAATGGAACAGATAAGTTGCTATTGTACAAGGTGAATCGAGACGCCTTGAAAAAATTCGCTCTAAATATGAAGATATGTCAATCATTGATTATTGTTATATAATTAAGTAACTGTTACTTCTGTAAAAGTATGCAACATAAATGACAAATGATTTAAAGCAATAAACGAGTAAAAAGAAGTATAGATATTATTTATTGTATGTCCAAATAAAGAGGGTTGTTCATAAAAAATATCATTGTTGTAAAGTGTATTCACATTTGCAAAGAAAATAGCATGACACTAATTCATGAACGCAAAAATTGAATAAAAGGATTCGAATGATCAACCACGGATAAAAAACACAGTCGAAGACTTAAGAAACGAAAAGAAACTAGAAAAATATCGCAGAATTCACGTCGGTATCGTAAACCCGGCGTAAAGTGTCCGTCCCCCAACAGCTGGATACCAGAGGCGTTATCATCGAGAATGTCAAAGAGCGAATTGGAGCGAGCCCGAGAAACTGGCGCCTCGCCGGGCGCCGCGGCGTTTCTAATTTTACGAGCACGAATAACGAGTACTCCGTCCCGGCCCAACCCGGTCGTCCCGCAGAGGCGACGGACAGACGTCGGAAAAAGTATTCGACGTTCATCGTCGTCGCCCTAGTATTTCCCGTCCTCTTCTCTTCCTTTCTCCCTCTTTCTCTCCGCGGTCCACCACACCCTTGCGCGACCGTTTACGATCGTAAAACGTCGCTGGACCGCCCCCGGGGGCCGGATACGTATTTCGAGACGCGAGAATCGCGGATCCGGCCACGGAACTGTACGCTACGATCAACGAACGATTAATAGATTGATCCTTGGTTACGTTTAACAAGATCGCAGACGAGATATAAGAATATACCTAACATCTTATGGGACTTGGTGTCCCACGAAAATCACGCTGGTTCGAGGGCACCTCTACATAAAAGTTTCCGATTTTAGAAACTAAAGGGAAGGCTCCCACAAACCAACGCGAAATATTCGCAGCAGCAGCGAATATTTCGCGGCGATAGATTGACTAATAACGTAAGTCACAGGATCGTTTAGGGAGCCAGGATGAAACAAGAAAATTTTCAGAATTTTTTGCACAATTTTATACAATATAAAAAGCTACTGAATTTTTAATCTAAAATTTTTTTATATTACTATATTTTTCAAGATATACAGGAATCCAGGGAAATACACATTGACTTTTGAGTGGTGTTTTCACTCTGAGGAACCAAAAATTACCGAAAAAAGAAAAATTGTCTGAACAAGATCCCCTACGAACCTGCGAAGTTTAAAAAACATAACAATTTCCGGCGAACCTTGTGAGTTACACGGTTTCTGTATAATGATCGGTGGAATTTATGGTTCTTTCACGATTTTATTTATCGGGCGTGGCGTGTGGCGCACCTGGATTATTTTGAGCACGGTGGAAAGGTCAACGAACCGAGATTTTTTTTTATGTTTTTCTTTGTCCCGAGACACTGATGGAGTATTGTATGGGATGTTCTTGTGAGATATTTTTTCTCGAGGTGTTGACAGTGGTTTCTTTTATTGGTGTCTTGGGTCGGTGATGGTGTAATTGATCGCTGGGTGTACCGAGGAGGCGAGTTAGTATTTTAGTGGAGTATTATATTTGCGAACGGATGAAAGTTCAGGGTTGTATAGAATATTCTTTTTAGCGTGGTATGATGAAGTGGTTCCGTTTGACGTAATTTTCTTGGCGACCCGACCGATTTCGTGGCGCCTAACCAGTTTACTCTTTTTCAACATATTCTCGAGGGAGCAAGCGATAAATACACGCAGAATTTTTACTCAGCAGAAGATGGAGAATATATTTTTAATTTGAAATATATTGCCTTATAATTAACAAAAAGAAAATAGTGATTGATCCCATTTTCAGAATTGTTTCCAATATTGTTACTGAAGTACCTAATCGGTGCTTCACTTTTCATATTGAAAATGAACTTTAAATATCAATTATGTAGAATTAATCACTTTGACAAGTAAACGTCTCACTTATTGGTACACGTAATACTAATAATCTAAACAGAATTACTTCGAAATAATTAACTCAGTTTCGATATAAAATAAATACTTTCTCCATATTTAAAACGTGAATATACAAATGTTTATGTTGAAAATTTATGAATATACAATTATTTATCCATTGAAAAACTACTTTCTTACTTCGCAGTCGAAGTATTATAATTGATGCCGAGGTCTGGCGCGAAGCAATCTTCGTACAGAGAATTCTTCCGAGAAAAATGGATCAACCGCGTGTATTGTTTAAATATTTATCGCATTCCTGGGGAATCACGAGGGCGTACGTCACTGTGCAGTATTATCTCCAGCCATTAATAATGACTTACGCTGCCAGAAAACACTCGCGACTAAATATTTTCGGCAATTGGGGGGAAGGAAGTCGGTTCCAACTATTATTTAACGCGACCATAAATTCCGTCCAATTACCGGCACACAACCCGGTAAATCAATTTTCGAAGATGTTGCCAGAATTGCTTCGAAAGTGTTACTGAAATCGAAAGCTTTCGCGAGTGCTAATTGGGGCCTCGTGCCGTCTCAACGAAGAGGTTCAAAACAATTCAAAATATTTTAAATGCCTGTCATCATTAACACTAGAACTACCAAACAAGTCAAAATGACTTGTACTACTTGCAAAAAAGCATGCATAGTAGATCACCACATTAATGAATCACCCTGTATACCCACACGTGTAACGTTGTTGCTTTATGCGACGCACTGCCACTTCTGAGATTAATGCGACATTCTTTTCATTCGACTCGTACGCGACAAGCTTTGTTCAAAGCCTCGTAAACACTACTTATCGCGCTGGAATGCGGGTGCTGAATACAATCGGCGATTAAACGTGACCTCGAATCGCGACGTTTTATCGCTGACAGGTTGACAGAGATGGCCTGGTGAATCGGTACCTTGCTTCCTTAACCCCTTCATTGTTACCGACCTTTGATGCATAGTTTTCGTATAATTTATAAATATTATTTTTCAAATATTATTGATGTCCATGCAAAAAGGTCCATAAACTTCGCCCATTTTTGTCCTCAGATCGATTGTCCCGAGATTCAACAAATATAAAAATTAAATTGTTTCATTTGCTTGATTTTGAATAGGGAAAGGGGTAGGATCTGCTTCGCTTAGGGGAGGAAATTTTATGATGAAATGCGCCACTTGTAATCTTCCAATGCGCCATTCGTTGGCCACCCCTGCCCTAGGTAGATTTCAGAACCAGAGGGGGGAGGGGGTGAACGACAACGACGACGTACCCCCTCGGGGCACGACGAGTGTATCGAGAGTTATGCGCATGTATTAAATTTCAACTCTCGCCCGAGGCCAGACACGCCGCGGCCGGTTCCTTGCCTTCCAAGGTGGAGGTGCAAGGTGCAGCGGAGCCGACCTACGACCTTGCCAGTCACGACCGGGACCGATCCGGCGACGTGGCGGCGTGTGCACCGTGCGTCCCCCCACCCCTGTTCTCCGTCTATACGCGCGCGTGCACTACGGAATACCGTTTCCTAGCGCCTCGTCCTAACGCAAAGGTCTATAAACACGCAGGGCATTATTGATGCCAGGCCTCGCGGAGGTGACCCAAACGGAGCCTGGACTCGGGTTACGTTGAATTATTCCGAATGCTGGCGTTCTTTCTCTTTAGTAGACGCGGTTCTGGGTATTGTTGATGGTCTAGTGCAGGGATCGACGAACTTTTGAAAGGGAAGAGATATATGTTTTTACAAATAAGGAAAATTTAATATTATTCATGGTGAACTTGTCGAAGATTTCACCATTAAATAGTGAATGTACGACCTTCTCAAAATATAACTAAGCAAAAAGTAAATTGAATAAATCCCCATCACTAGGGTTGCAATTGTAATAATTCATTCATCCTTAAACCTCTTAATATACAGGGTTTTTATTTTAACTCGAACACCTCAGATACACCTTAAAATCATGTACATCCTATTTAGTCATTTTTTCTTACCTTCAATAGTAGCGGAAATAATTTAGTTGCTCGTATAAAGTTTCCATCGCGAACGTCGCGTTTCGCGAGCGTGCCCCGTAACGATAAGGCAATTAATGCAAATCGCGGCCGGATAAAATCACAGTGGGGGAGAGGGGTGAGAAGAGGAGAACGGTTAGCCCCGTTATCGGGTTACGTGACACGCAACCGGTGAAGTGCCAATTCCACGTGGCTGAAATACGCAAATTGGAGCCGTCCGAGGCGACATTGTCCCCGTGGCGCGCGGTGCACCATTTCGCGGCCATAAATCGAGCAACGCCAGGCATCGTTTTATCGTCGACGGCCGCTCGTTTGTCTCGGTCAAGACAAAATGGCGAACGGGGATGCTCGACGCAACGCGGTAACATGACCGGATGGTCCACGGCAGAAGGGGGAGAGGGAAATTTTCTACTACGAGGCGACAGAACGGCGGGGCCACCCCTTCGGAAATCCTAAACCCGATCACGTTTTCAGGCCTTGTACCTGTCACCCCGTAATGTCGTTCTACGGAACTACGAGCCGCCTGGAAAATTGTGTCGCGTCTCTGGATGAAAACTCGAGGATGTTAGGGCAGCAGAAGAAAGCGACACGATTTTTGCCCAGTGGCTGAGTTACAGTCTCCTCTAGATTATCGTCTGGCTTGTTCTACACGATTATTGCCCATGAATGATATATTCTTATTTTTTATTTTAACGTTATTTTTGTACTAAATAGTAAAATTCTATGAAAGACGACTTCTAACGAGGTTCGCGTAACTTCTATCAGTACATTTACAGTGTAAATTATGAAACAATGTGATATTGAATATTAAAATAGAGAACTCAACACTGACATCTTTGAACATATTTTTTATACGACACGACGACAGTATCATTTCCAAACATATAAATAGTATGACATGAAGTATAAAAAATTATGGATTCGTGCTGTATTAAACTGTAGTACTTACGTAGTTGACGGGCGTATGCATTCGTGAATCCATAATGTAGGTATATACACTCACACACGAAAATATTGAATAGCCACTGTAAGGCAAGGAAACATTCGAATGAGTGATATTCGTCCGTCCTCGAACCTTAGGGTACTTCCCCCCCTCTACTACCGCCGTTTCTCCCACTCTGCCTCCATTACCATCTGCTTCGAAAATTTGACTCCACATGGTTCCTTCAAATAGAAAAACAGTACCCCGAATTAACCCTGGTGTCCCAAACAGTAAATCAAATAAAAGTGCTGTTCCAAACATCTAAATTCAAAACATTCAAAATTTCTTTCGATCCCTTTTTTGTATATTAAATCATCCCCTTCTCGATTATTACCACCCTGTATATCTTAAACTTTCATCTTCAGACTTAAGTATAATAATTGCAAAGCCATTTGAATGTTCAAGTTCATCCCAGTATTACCTACACTTTGTTTAATCTAGTCAAACCAGAATCTAAAAATCGAACTTCTAAAAATCGAATCCAAATTGTCTCACTGGATTACGATCACGTTAAATCGTGTTCTCCAGTGCTCGAGTTAGACCGTCTTCGGTACCCATAAATCACCTGGCGAGCACGCGAGCAATAATACACCGGTAATCGACCAACACCGAGCCATTAAGGGTCTCGAGCACACGTGAACCCCTTTTTTGCCTGTTTTCTGAATCGCGTACCATGGTCCACCGCCGGAAGACAGCGGATGCGAGGGTTTCTTTTTCATCGAAATTTATTAACGATCCGTGATTCACGCAGCGGGGAAGCCGAAATACCGGCCTGCTTATTTCTGGGTGCTTTCTTTCGCATCTTTTTTTCTCCTGGCTTTTTCTTCCTATACAGAGCGATTCAAAACATGTGTGCAAATCTTTGATAGATTGTTCGAGTAAAAATTCTGAGTAAAAGTGTCATATAAACGTATCGTGGTTGCAATCGTGAAATATCGAAACTGCAAAAACTGCATTTTTCAGGAGAGAAGAAAATTACTTTGTTGGTTAATGTAAAATTACTATACATTGATTTTATCCATCGACTATGCCATTTATAGTTCTTTTTTGGTATTTTTTTAAATATGGTGATCAAAAAAAAAAGATTCTACAATGTCTTAAAAAAGATCTCCTAATTCCAGCCACCCTACCAAAAAAAAAATCGTACAACAGTAAATATGGTACAGAACGACCACCCAAATAGTCTCTAACATTTTTACAACCTGAATCACCCTGTATACACAAGAATGTCTTCATCCCCCTACGTCCAACACGAATGCTCCTCCTCTCTCCACGCGATTCCATTGACAAACGATATTGCCCGCGAGGAGTTATCGTCGCGAGAGGGCGAATGCATTCGCTGCTGTGCACGCCGTATTTTATTTCTGTATCACGGCTGACAAACACGTGTTGCACCCGAAACCTTGGCCCGAATCGTCAGTTATTCGGTCAGTACATCGTTGATTCACTCGGTCCCGGGTGTCATGTGCATCCCCGGCCTGAGCAAATCGTCTAATTTTGCCGCGGCAAAGGAACCCTGACTTCGTATCCCAGTGGTTATTCGACGAATCACAGGAGAATAACAAGAAAACATCGGGTCAAATCAGATCCTCTTGGCAGCTAGACGACCTATACGAAGTGTTAAGGGGTTATGCCTAGTCGGGAGGCTGAAAAAGTAATTTTTGGGAATTTTTATATTTTGATGAAGGAAGTTATTTAGGACTTCGCCCAATATTAGTTTTTACAGCATTGGCGGGTCGTTGGATGTTACTAAAAGAATATGGATCTAATTGGAAATAACTGCAGGCGAAAATATCAGAGTCGACAGGCGATATTGGACGGTCAAGGTGTGGATACAACTTACAGGAAAGTAGTCCAAGGAGAACAAAATTCTCTCTAAACTTTTTAACAAAAGAATTTTATTCTTTCTCAATTTACGATAACAAGTGACTAGCACTTAAAATACAGCGATCGATATCGGCCAGAACTCGAAAGCGACATGACACACTCGCGCCCCTATAGATTCTCGAAAATTTCACACCTTTTGGAATGTATCGATTTAGGCAGGCTCTGGAAGCACATTCTCTCCATTCTATCACCCGCGATAATTCACCTTTTCTCGCCGTCGTCTTATCATCCCTCACGAATTTCAATAAACCAACAAACAATCGATCTAATGCTGTACAAATATTTATCGTTCCACAACCATGGTGGAAAGTATAAAAATATAAAAAAAAATTAACGAATTCAGAGAGACCGCGCGGAGGAAGAGAAATATATCCACAGCACATTCAGGATCTACAATTCAAGCGGTGTTCACATTCTGCTCAATATCACACGATGATTCACCCTCGATTTTTCATTTATATACCCTGTTATTCCATTTATTGTTCCGCTTAAGATTGCTGACTGCACGTTCAATGCAAAATAATTCACTTCAGTGAAAATTGGAGTCGAGAATTTAACACGTTCTCTATCGCTTGAATTTTCAACTTCCGGTTACACTGTAAAAATCTGCATTGGACCATATCAAGTGAGTTGAGGTCTACATCACCTTCAATAAGTGTTCCAATATTCATAACTAAAGGTGTACATCTTGTGTAAAGTTTAACTTTTACGTATTTTATTAGAGAACACAATGATTACACTCGAGTTCATCAGCTTTGATTGGTCATGAGTAGACTGCAGATTTTATGCATTTATAGGACTCTGTGAAATACAATAAAAAACCAAATTTTCATCGGATCCAACGAGTTTTCTATTTTATTCTGAACCCAATAAGATACTTAAGAGGGAAAATGAATTTCTACGATATAGCTCGGCCAAGCACAGCTGATGGATCCATTGCTCTCTATCTCCCTTCATCCCTCTTCATTCATGCTTCTTCTCTCTTTATTTACAATTTTTTATTACAGCTACTTATTAAACAATGACTGCACAGTTTCAACAATCGACAGCCAAAAGTTTTCCTACAACCGTCTTCACATCTTTACCCTGTTCCATCAACTACTTCTACAACTATCAACCGTGCACAACAGAGCTATACACAATAACAAAGTTCGTATAAACGACAACCACTCGATTATTTTACAAATGGAGTCGAGAAGCGTCCCCATTATCTCACGATAGCCATCGAATGCCCTGCAATTCGATGTGACAAAAGCACACAAGCGAGATGAATCGAGTGAAAGTCGATTTACCTTCAATCGCTGCTGTGAAAATCATCCTAATCGGCAAAAATTCGTGAACTCGAGTGTAATAAAATATTTATCGTCGACATCACACGTCAGAGGACGTGTCAATTCGCTTTCACTGTAGTTCCTAGTTCCTTCGACAGAACGAAGATCGACGATCGAGCAGAGAAAAGGTAGCCCGCGGGCTCAAAAGGACACTGACACCCACCACTTGACAATGAAGGCACTGAACATATACATACACGACTTACTTTAGAACCTTAAACTCGATCGTAGTCGATGATGTGAGTAGACCAGTTCTCCACCGCTTGCATATATCAACTCTGGCCATTCCCACTTCAGCGTACGTTTACCGTAGAAAGACGAACGTTTTTTTTTTTTTTTTTTTTTTTACAAAAATGCTCGAACCTGGTCACGATGGTCTCCCCGTCGTAGGGGACAGAAAGAGGAAACGAAAAAAATAATGAACCGAGGTTCCGAATTCACACGATACGAACGGAAAAACGTGGACACGCGCGAAACCGCGATAAATATTATTTCCTCGACCAATCGATTCGTCGGACCGTCCTCGACCGCCCAGCTTTCAATCTTACCAGCTACGTTTCATCGATTCCTCGAATCACTTTAAGAGTTATATACTCATGAATGTGCGCTATGTACACTTAGGCTACTTTCAGTAGGAACATTAAGGTCGTCGAGCCGATTACTCGGCACACGGGCGCTCGATCGCGAGACGGGATGATCTATGATCGACTCCTTTTCGATTTTGGACCTTGCGTTTTTATGTGACCACGACTTCAGAATTGTCGACGATGTTTGCATTGCGCGCCATTTCTTTTGGCACTACGCCATTCCCGCCGAATCGCTTTTTATTCTGATTTTTTTGTTATTTATCTCGATTCTGGCCGTTGATTGGCGTCGAGAGTAATATAATTTGCAGCAAAGATTTAGGAATTCAGTTTTAATACCTTGTTGGTTTAATGGTAACTGATAAGATAATGGTACCTGTATTCAATGGTACCACCATTTTCAAGGTTCAGCAAGACACTTCTGATTAATTATTTTTAACACTGTGGACCTGATAATATAAATATTAAGAAAAAGAAATTCCATTATGATTTGAACAAAATTAGAACAAAATTACGAAAACCGTCTAATATTAATTGCATCAATAAACATACTGTAAGTATCGATTGACTTACGGTTGGAAGAATTATAAATTCTGGAACATGAAAAATTATTCTCCTAAAAGTTCCTATATAGAACTTTTTAAATTTTTAAACACCTGAAATTCATTCTCTAATGGTGATTCGTTTCTTCACTTGACACTAATTATTTAGACACAATTTTCATATGAATCACACGATCGAAATGCTTGATTGGCACCGCGAACGGTATTCGGGGGAATGGAATTCGAAAGACTAATATTTAGCGAAGTCGTGTCTCGGTGACTTTAATGAATTGTAAACGTGCCACCGACAGGTTCACAGCGTCCGTACGTCTCGCGATCGTTCCCCGAGCGCAGAATAAACTCTCGAAAGCAAAACTCGGCCGCGTGCCTGACATTACAACCAGTTCGTTACGATTTCAGCCGCTTCCTCCTCTCGTTTCACGATCGTCGAGGAGAGCACGATCGAGAGCGATCGCTTCGGTGCGAGTTCCTCGTCCGTTTAATGGAACGATCGTCGCGCGTCTGTCCCTGCGAACGAGGATACAGTTGATGGAGGCGATATAACGTTACCGTGTACTAATTAAAATGTAAAATGAGTGTCTGAAAAATCGAAGGAACAAAAAAAATGTAATTGAACTGATGTTGGTTCTGGACAGAAAATATTGGCCGTTTAACCTTTGCGTGGGCAACCAAAATATTCACGTTACTGAGCAAACGGAATACAGTAAATTCTCGAGGACTGTTTGAAAATTCGAAGAATTTTTTAGCATACAGAACGCATCAAAACATATTTATGAACTGTTATATTTTTGATCTAGTGCAACCGTTCACTGGATAATTTTTGTTCTACTTCAATCGTATCTCTGTTTTAAAGTTATGTTCAGGCTATAAATTAGCCTTGCAGCCGTCAGTTCGCATTAACATTCGTAGTTCGACCATGATATACTGGTTCATCATAGCCCGTCTACTAGAAAACACAAATAAAATATACTCTTGAAACATATGTACAGGCGAGTAATCAACACACTGATTGTACTTGTTTGTTTATTTTAATGATCACCGTAATGCGTAGAAAATCTTCGGTCCGTCTTTCGAATACTTCCAAGCATTCTTATGCTTTCATTTCTCTGAACAACTTGTCAGTTCAATATTTTCTGCCCGGAATATGTTCATTTAATACGCGTTCTGTGAACTTGAAACAGGATTTATGTCTATAATTCAGAGTAAGAGGAAATCAACGTGACGCATCCAGTAACTATAAATCCTAGCTATTTTCGAGCAGACAACGCGATCGAATCGCAATTGCAGCGCTTCCCGCGCTGAATGAACGGTCTTCATTCGGCGGAGGCTGCGAAATTTGAAAGACTGTCGGGTTTAGTTAACGAAGGCGACGCTGGTCCCCGCACTCAAAGCTCGTTTCCGGTTCCGCGGCTGTGCGAAACGAGCTCAGAATATTGGCGAATCTTATAATATCACTTGTGAAGCGTTTACCGTAATCCTCTCATCAGGCGAGTCGATTTCCACAACAATCAAAAAATTTCACCTACTGATCTTCGAAACTGAATCAACTGATTTTTGAAAACTGTTTTCTTTACCAATAAACTTTTTTACTAAAGAGGCTCGCTAATTAACAGTATACAAATGTAATTTTCAATTTTTGCTCTCGATATAGAAATAATGTTTTACAAGATTAAATGTTTAGATAATTGGCAGAGATATTCTGATAATTTGTTCACCTAAAAATATGAAATTCCATTTTGTTATACTGGAGAATTAGCTAATGGAAACATCTGAGTACGTATTTTTGGAAAGGACTGTACCGGAGCGTTAGGAACGTGACGATAACTTGGTGACTTTTAAAGCTCAGAACGACACCCTTAGATACTGCTGCTTTTCACTGTGTATTGTTCGCATAAAATTCTGCCAAACTCTGATCTGCAGTCGAGTCATTGATTAGCCTCTACAATCGACCTATTCCACCAAACAGACTTTCCAATTTTTCCTACCAGCAAAAAGAAACAACTGATGACAAACGGATGTAACAGTAACCAAAATAAACTGCTCGAACCACGAATCAAAGATCACAAAATTCTTCCCACATTACGCGACACAAGTCTCCCTGATGAGAGTCGCTATCACGATCGTGTCGTCCAGGACGCGTTTAAAGCTAGAATGTTCAGGAACACCAAAAGTCCGATCATCGTCGAGGCGTCTCAGGGGCCGGTTAATACCACAGCCCCGTGCACTGAAACGAGAAAATAAAAATGGAGGGAGCCGGACATACCTCACGCAACCACACACACACGGAAAGGCACAACAGGTCCACGAGCCGAGGAACAACGGAAGCGTCCCTCTGTGTACTCGACATCCACTATGAACACCAAGGCACTCGTCGTTCGTTCTCCACGGTCGCAGCAGTCTTTCACACGGCCCGATCAATCCACTGTTCTCACGAATGTTTCTTAGCCGGATACCAAATGAAACGTCTCCACGGCAGGATCTCACGCAAATGCCAGAGTATACGTCCCGACACGTCGAATGCCCCTTGTCACGGGGTCTCCAAGGCAGCTCCATCATATCCAATGATCCTGCGCGAAACACAGATCCTGGTGCACGTCAGAAACGCGCTCATCCTGCACCCTCCTTTTCCTCTGAACCAGTGATTTCGACTCGTTCGAAAGGAAACATCTCCTGAAGATCCTTCAGGGAGGAGGAGATCGAGTACCTTCTCAACGTCCTCGTCCAGATCGTCATTGTAGGACGCCTGAGAACCAATTGTCGAGAAGATCGCCAAAAACGTTCTTCGGGAGGATACACTGCCCGATGTGGATAGTTTCTGGATGCCCTCGTCAGCGGTTCACGTAGACGTTGCTGCTGAGAACCACCACGTCGGCTCTCAGGTCCGGTTCGTCACGACCTCCGAGGAGGAGGGCGCAGAGGAGGCGTCATATGCTCAACGAGGGCCTCTTTTTCCGGTCCTTGGTGGTGTTCTTGCCGAAGATCGTGCCCAGCACCCTCGAGACCGAGTGCACGCCCAATTTTCGGCGTATAGGGAGGGCTCGTAGCAATTGGACCGATCGAGCCTCGCGGAGCAACGCCTGGAACGCGAGCGCTGCGCCCGCCGGACTCTCCGCGGCGCTGACCTCGTAGAACTGGCAGCCGTGGGCCAGTGACAGCTGCTGACCCTCGTCCACGCACACCTCTCTGCAACAGGAATGTTCATTTTCATGGTTATTTTCGTGAATTTTACAATTCTAATAATTACCGTTTTTAAACCTAACGAATAAAACAATCATTGTAGCAAGAGTTCCAGCGATACAAAGAACCAGTCCAGAGTTCCAGCGTGTCGACAGAATGCTAAACCGAGACCAGGGCAAGTCAGCATTAAGGAAATAAACAATCGCGAGTGAAACGTCTCATTCGCGACACGCGGAGACCGTAAATTTTCGGGTCGCGGAAAAAGGCGTCACGGGGGGATCAACGGAAGCTGTCAAGGTCCGCGGATGAGGATCAAGGACAGGTGGACGGGTCGCGACTTCTTGGCAAACAGCGTTCCGGCTGAACGGAAGCGGCGAAAGGTGAGTGAACGCGGACATAAAGGCGGGAAGAACGCAGCGCGCCGAGTCACTGGAATTTCGCCAGGCCTGGAAAATCGTCGGCCTGGGTATTTATAATTGCGTACGTTCGATAATCCGGTCTGATCGTCACGTACACACTCTCGGAATGAATAATACGTCGTTTCTCGTAGCCACCGTCGACGTACAAAGCAACGAAAGAATTTTCTAATTAAAATGCAAATATCAATTTTTATGGACGCATTTACAGAAACTGGAATCAAACGGGATGTCGTGTTATTAAGAGTTCCAAGAGCATTTTGCTAGAGCCCTCTCGATCGATAATCGATAGGTGCTCCGATGAACGGAAATAGTACACTATTATATTTCAGATAATCAAATTCATCGCCCATAGAGGATAGACTTTCGGTGGAACTCCCTCGATCGATCATCGATCCACTAGTAAACAGATGAGGGTCCTCCAGTATATTTCAGCCCCGACGAGCTCCAGCGTGGCGACCAGCGATATTTATGGTGGCAATTAAATTCGCTCGAACACATGATACTCGCGAACACGTCGAAAGGGGAAGAAATGAGAAGAGAGGGGTGGAGGAGATGAGGTGGCGGCGCGTGGGAGGGCCGTGCACACTTCTAATCGCTCGGGCACGAGACCCCGTGTGCATGCACACGTGAGCAGCCACCACGTCCACGGCCGTTAATCTGTCCGCTTTTATTTTATACGAGGCGATCCGTTGCTTTACGAGGAACTCCGTCAGGATTCGAGACCCTCCGTTTCCCGCGGTCGAACGGCGAGTATTCGTCGCGGAGGGAACGGTCGCGAGTGGAAGAAAATTGAATATATCTCGTGAAAGAAGGATGGCCGACTGCGGGGAGAGGCTCGACATTTCAGTGCCTCGAGACGCCGGATCAGGATACAACGGCGAAACGACGCGACCTTTAAAGCGACGACGCGAATCACCGTCGACCGGATTACACGCTATCTAGACAAACAGTCATTTAAATAACGATTCAAATAAAACATCATTATTCGAAAGTGAAAGATAATCTTTTTATTCGAAGGAAATTTATTCGGTCACGAAAGATCATTTTTTTATTATCTTTTATAATTTTGTTATGTGTGTATGTTAAAAATCTAGGTGAATGTAATATTTTTATGCAATGTATTATACATCGCTAATAACCTTGGCAGTTGATGCGACACTAATAAATAAATTAAATAAATTAATACTGTTTCGTAGAGGTTTGTAAGAAAGTTACAAAAATAATCAAAATAATCACTAATATGTAAAGGAGCGTGACGGCAAACGTGAAAAATACAATAAACCAAACTGAAAAACAATTATATGTGGTTCGTATAATAGATATATACATACGTGGGAGACAGTTCCCGGGTAACGTTTGCTTAATCAAAGTGTATTAAGCGTAAAGTATAATATATTGAACTTTTCCACTTTCCCTTTTCTATTTAAAGAACTAAAAAGTGTCTAATATGAAAATGAAGTGGTGAAGATTACTGGAGTTTCTTTCCCCCGAGATTATGTAGGAAACTTTTGCAGTAATAACGATACTAAAGGCTAATGACGTGTATCAGGACTGAATGATTTCCGGGTTTTCACATTTTTATGGGCGAATCGAATGTCCGATACTGTGATATTAGACACGCACTTGTTACCGAAGCGTGAGATAGGTTCTTACGTAGGAACGAATACAAATTTACGTTATGGTGGAATTAATTAGCGTTGCCAGGTTAGTTTCACGATCGTGGACAGTGTTTCCTTCATTAGACTCTACCAATGGTAATATCGCCATGTCGTATACAACCTTTATTTTTTGTAATTCAGGAGAAAAGAGATTGTAGCAAAATAAATCTTTTCTCCGGAATAAAATAGAATATGTAGTATTACGAAAATAATTAATAAGTGATACTGTTAATACATTCGGATCTTTAACAGAGACTTCTGTTTAACTCTGACTATAAAACAATCTCGAAAAATTCTAATTTGCATAAACGTCTGTAGTTTTATAATAAGCTATCTATCCTACGCCTACGACACGTCACGTTTCAAACAGTAATCTTCACCGACAATTCTCAATAATCCTCGGAAAAATCCGATCCGATCAGGGACTCCTGTCTTTGATATCAAAACATTGTTCACCTACATATCTCGCCGTGAGACTTGTTCGTCCATTTGCGCGAGACACGTGCTTTCTACTTGGCGCCAGCTTAACGCGCGCCGCAATTTCAACAAACGGTCGCCGGGAAACGAGAAAGAAACGCCCAAGTGATCACAGGATCGAGGTAAAAAAAAAAGAAAAAAAATATCAGATCGTGGCAGAAGTTTTAATCAGATAAATAAATGATCGTGCGATGGAGTACTAGATAGCCTGAATCTAACGAACGATTGCATAAATTAGAACTTCAGCTGAGGTATTATTATATTATTCTTTTCTTTTTTATCGCTGTCGTATTCCGATTAAGAATTCGGAAATATTCTCGAAATAGTTTTAGTAGAATAATTGACTTAATTGCTTCAAATTTACACAAACGTAATCACTAAATTTCATAACATTTATGGTTTACCTAGAAGCTTTACCTATGTGCTAAACCTCATTAAAAAGTCAGCCTTACACTTGGGGACCTGTCCTTATCAGTGCCAAGAAGCCCCTTTCGAACACTCGTCGATGATTTACTGTAGGTACATTTTTAACACTAGAACTACCAGGATTGAATGTACGCTAAATTAAATTCTATAATATCTAACTAGTATACTTGGGGCCATTCTGTTGCCAATAATCCCCCTGGCCAACTAATTAAATTTACGTGGGTCGGGGAACTGGAATTTTTTCTCAGCCATCGCGGAGACGACCGAGAGCTCGATGTGGAGTCTCCCGCCCGGTTGGTTCTCTTCCACATCGCCTCCTTCCTACCCAGTAGCCGTTCCGGTCGTCTTAATGGAGTTCATAAAGATTAGACCGTGGCCTGGCTGGGCTGGCTGGCTGCGCTGCGGGGCCTGGGTGAAACCACTCTCCCGTAGGAACGAGTTATCGCCGCTTTAGATACATCCGAGACGGCGGCGGCGTCCGTCCGCGAATATCGTACATCGATAAACTTATCGCGAAATATCAGCTGGCGAATCCCTCGGAGCCACACGGCTGACAAACTGGTTCGGCCGCGGCTGAAAACCGACCAGCTCCGCTTGAAAAGCCGCGCGCTTCAGAGAGCTAGCTTCAGCTACCAGACATATTGGGCTTCTCTACGTTCCTCCCTAGATTAGTTTTAGTTTAATTTAGAACAGCGCTGGGATAAGTGCATCGGAGGCTGAATTGTCCCGGCCCAAAGCCTCTCGCATCTCGAACGGATCCAGCCCAGCCTAAGTGATATTTGATGCGATAAAAATACGGGGTCGACGAATATGAAACGGCGTTTCTCGCGAACCGGACGTTAATCTACCGGTTAGATTAGCCGCAGACAAAAGGCCTGCACAGTGACGAAAGATAATCCGCGGTGATTGATGAGAAGCCTCTGAAAAGGTGGAAGGTTGCCGGAGTTCCCAACTTCCTGAAACTGTTTCTCACGACGGCGTTCCAAGCAAGGAAAGCTGCAAACGATCGTTTCTGATCTCCAAGGTTCACCTTAGAGAAAATTCCGTGAACATCGTTGGCTCATAACCACGCGTTGCCCTTTTCTCCCGCGAAGATCATCAGGAGATTCTCGATCTTGATGAATCAAAGATTGAGTATCCTTCAGTTTGGTTCCTTCGGGTGATAGGCAAATTTATTCTCTTAATTCAAATTCTACATTATTCATCACTTTTATTGCTACTGGGCAGAGTTGTCAGAAATATAGTCTAATTATAAAATCTAAATTGTAATTACAATGTAACTGTAATGTAATTTTCGAGACAATTACAATTAAATTGTAATTCGTTGTAAAATTACTTTAATTTTAACTTTACATTTTAATTTTTTGTCAAATAGCACACGAAGATTAAATAAGAATTAAAAGAGAATTAATAAGAATTTTGCACCAGCAAGAGAACAGAAGCGAAAGAAAGTGTAGAAGTATTTGAAAAGGAATAGAAAGATCACACGAATCGCGGGTTTTCGTGCCAAGGGGAAAGCCAATCGATAATGAAATTCAAAAGCTCCGAATGGAAATTGAATGTGACACGAATCGCCGCACTTATCCGCGGCCAGGGGAGCCGGTGACACACGTAGGTGAACCGGACATCGATATCCTTAGCCGGCCGGAGCTCTGGAACAAGAATTTCCTGGGCGATCCCAGTAGGAATGCGGATCGTCGTTAGCGAAGACACGTTTTCCGATTTTTCCTCCTCGTTCGCGTTCCAACATTCATTTACGGAGGTTTGCATGCCGGTGTAAGAACCAATGAATGATCAAACAGGTACATCGATATCGCGTCATCGTGACGTTTTATATACTTTAATCATATTTGTCCGTTTTGCTATACTTTTTTCCCCTCGATATACATATTCCTAGAATTTTCCTCGTCGTCGTGGCGTGTGTCCTTGTTTTTCATTTTTCGTAATTGATTTTATCTGCCAGTGCGCCGCCTGGTATTTTAGTCGTCTCGTTATCATAGGTGGTTCCTGAATATGGATCAGTGGTTTAGTCCCTCCAGTGGAAGGATCAATGTTTTACTGGACTTAGGAGGAAAGTTCTGCGATAGGTAAGGATTTTTTAATGGTGGAAAAGATCCGTGTGATCCTTTTCCAGGTATATTATCGAATGAACTGGAAAGGGTGGTCAGTTGTAATCAAGGATATTTAGTGGTTTCGTTCGTTCGATACAACCGCAATTTTGTTGGGAGACTATTAGTCACAGATCATAACAGATTTCCAACACTCTATTGGGTATAATCCGTTCACTTTTTTTATGAAGCATTAGGCAGATGTTTTAGATAATATTATAAGATGTAAGAACATAAGTGAATATATTAGACTTTGTTTTTCCCTCGATAAACGCTCGCCTCAATGCCCGACCTTGTTCCGTGGCACCGGACCGGTTACCCCAAAAATCTCGCTTTCTTAATGACTTCCATCAATCCCAGCAGCTTTCTGTTACTACTTACAGTCTACTTACTATTTACAGTCTACTCCGCAGCCCATACATCAAGCAAAACCCCGCGAGCCCAAGTGTCGTGCTCCTTATCGCTCCCTCGGTTCACTCCCATTAACTATCGGGCCGAGCAGCGCAGCCGGTGCAATCGTGCGCTCGATTTGACAAGGTTAATAAGCTGCCGCTCGCAGGCCACAATCTTTATCGCGAACGTTCGCGGTTGAACACAATAAAAGCAACTACAGAAAAAAAAAAAAGAAAAAGTAAAAAGAAAAAAAAAGAACCGTCGACTGGTTCGTACGGTTTCCTAGCTTTCTCCTGTCCGAATCATGCAACGCGACGCCGGTGATGCACTCGAGGTGTCTGCGGGGGATTGCGTAAAATGCAACCGGCGCGCACTTGACGCACCCCGGATCAGCCGAATCCGTTCGCGCCAATCTCAGTCGGCCAATGTTTCTGCGGGAAAAGTTCATTTAATCGGAGTCCGTGGACCGTGATTCGGAACCGTGGTTCTCTTGTACAGATGGAGTGAAATTAAGGGAGGTTATCGGGGCGAGCGATCGCGAAATCACACGACTGTTAGATTAGACGGGTACGGCAGAAACGGCGGGTGAAAGGCGAAAAATCTGGGGTTTTTACGCGATCGAGGCTAATTTCGAAAAGGTTTTGAACTGATCGCGACAGGAAACGAGTTAGGTCAATGTCCCTATTTCTAATCATGTAAGAGTTCTGATATCGCAGAAATTGATATTTATTATTTATTTATGCAACAGTCGACAAAAATATTTATTAGATATAAAATCTAAACCTAACCTCCCTTTATAATTATCCCCAATTCGTGACTACAGCAGTAGCAATTAAATCTAACACGGTGAATCAAAACAATCTCAACACCAAATCTCTAATCTAATTCACTCAAACTATTTCAGGAACCTGATTCGGTCTAGAACCGTGTCAATCTTTCAATCACGAAACCGTTAAAAAATAACAAATATATTACACGTCGTTGGGTACTGTACCCAACCCGTGCCTGGCCCGTTTCCCTCGTACCTTCGACCCACTTTTTCTCCCTCCAGCGCGGTTTGATTGTCATCTAATTGCAGGTCCCTGTTCCGGCCGACCACGAAACAAGAATCACAATATCACCGGTGGTCCCGAATCGCTGAGTTCACGGTGCCCCCTCTGGCTATACCTCGCGTATACCTACATCGTCGTACAAAGTATTTGCCCAATCCACTCCTTCATACATAAAGATGTTACGAGAAACAGCATTCCCATAAAATAAGAATTTGAACAAAGTTTAATACAATTTATGTATTGTTACAAGGGTATTGGAACCATTGATAGAGAAAATAGAATTCTGTGCAGTACTGATTTTTATGTATTTGTGGCTGAAACTGTGAATTATATTCGCGGTCTAGTCGGAATTATTGGCATTATAGAGATTTCGTTTTAGAACAAATATTTTCAGCAAAAAATTGACGCATTCGTACCGGTGATACGATGTTTACCATCGTAAAGATGATGTTCACAAGTATTATGAGTAAATAATTTTTTACAGGGAATGACGAGCTGCATCGAACAATGCATAAAAAAATATATGGTTCCATTTAAGAAAAATAAAGTTAACCTTCATACGTCCTCTACGCCTCCACCTACAAATAACACTATTAACATCAAATTATGTCCCCCTCGATACCATTCAACTTCCATTTGAAACACTTTCCGGGCTCACAAATAATTCCAGAGATATTTGACAGGGTCGATTTAAATGGAACACCCTGTATACTTGTTATGAAAGAAATAAAATATCTACACACATAACAAACCCCACAAACATACTGGGCAACCCAGCCATTCAACGGTATCAAACAGTTTAGCCAAAATGGCCAATTCCCTCCAACATGCTCATCCCTATTCGTCCTCCACCCTGAATCCCATCGATCGCGATCCACCACGGCGTTGCCTCTACTTTCTTCCACGTGCGTGTTCGGCCTATAAATCGGTAACGGGTTCACTTTCCCGGTCGCGGTGGCGATCGGTCGCCCGGTAACAGGATCTTCGCGAAACGTTTCCTAGACGAGGCGAGATTTCGCGTGCGCCACGCGATTCGCAGCTACCGATCCTCCTCCGCTCCTCCCCTTCGACCGCTTGTCCCAGGCTTTTTTTCCTGTCACCTGCCGCCCGTCGTCGCATCCGCCAGCGACGGCGATGATCGTCTGTTCGTCCGTCTGGTCCCCGATGTCGCGTGAAACGCGAAACGAGGCGCCACACCGACCGCACCTCGCGCCCCCGGACACCAGAGACCGTTTCGAGCACGACACCCGGTAGTGGTCGGAGTGGTCGCTCACCTAGAAACCGTTCACGCGATCGCCCCGCTCCGGACGAGGATCTGTTTACCGCGGCCCGTTTGGCCGACTTGGCCGCGAGGCGAGAGCATCCTGCGCGCTGGCACCGCCTCGCGACCGATTTTAGCGCTGACTTCTTCTTTTTAGGGTACACCTTCGGCTGAGGACTGGGATTCGTGTTCGGATGTCTTCCGGTGTGCCTGGCACCACTGGTCGAGGATTGATTGACCCGTTTTCACCTTGCTGTGGCTTGGTCGTGATTTACTCGCGATTTGCTATTGTATGTTTAATAAATTGGGGAGTCAGGGTATACCTAGGCTCGAGACTTAGGGTATATTGGGCCTAGAGTCCGTAGTGTTTTAGGTGTCTGGCACCTATGGTCATAGAATGACACCTATTTTTCATAATTTTAAATTTGTAAGATTTTAATTTTTTTCAAAAGAGGTTCATAACTTAAAATTGCAATCTTTCAAGTTACATTGGTCATCATCAACATGATCAATATAATGGTCCACGAAACACGACTTTCGAGTAACCTTGAACGCCAGAAATTCGAACGAATGTTCGAATTATCCTATCAGCGGAGGGTAACAAGTAAATCCCAACGACTTCTGCGGAGAATCTGACCTTTAATTCGGTCGGTTGCTAATCTCCCTGCGGGGAACTTGATTTAACACTCACCGAGCATGATCCAGATCTCTCTTGTTGCCAAGCAGCAGGGCGGTGAAATAGGATGGCAGGCGTAAATCAGCGAGCTGCTTCAACAGTCCCCGGGCTTCCTGAAAGCTTCGTTTACACGTCACACTGTAAACGACCACGAACGCCTCACCCCACCGGATGTGAGAGTAAAGACAACCATTTTCCTGAAACAACAACAGAGGAACAAAATTATATTAAAAACAAAACGAAAAACAATTAAGTCGATTTTTTATACCAAATTTCATCTTCGATCTATGGAACTTTATTTCAACTGTCGACTATTTTGCAGTGACTGAATCGAATACGGTGGTTAGTAAAATACGGCCGTATTTGCACCATTGCATATTTCGAATATTAACTTTCACAAATGAGAAATATATAGAACGGTTTTTTTCATACTGAGAATTTCATCAAGTTAAATTTTCTTATGGGCGTTTACGATTTATTTAATTACGCAGTTAAATCCGTGATTTATTTTTGACGAAAAATGCAGTTACACCGGTTAAATATATTGAGAGTAATTAACCTTTTAAATATATGTACGTAATAAAGTGAAGTTTTCGTAATGAATGATCTTAAATAGTTAAACTGGGATGACCTTAAGGGGTTTTCCACGATCTCGTGATGAAATCGAACAATAATAAGCATTGTGTTATATGGTAAATCATATTATTGTAGACGCCTCATTAACGGAGTGTAATTTTTATGTATTTACAGCGAAATATAAAGCTATGAATACAGGAAATATATTTCCACTTAACTCCCTTTTCTGATTAATGAATCCTTAAATGGATTATTTATTATCAATTAGGGATGGATTTACTTAAAATTCCTGAAACTAATTATTAAGGTGTTAATATTTATAGAGCATCACATTTCTTGCAGACAAATTTATGAAAATGAGAATTACGCAGAAATTTATTTTTTGTTCAGTTTCGACCATAATTTTAATTTCAAAATTAAAATTGTTCTAAATTGTTCTAAGTTACCGTAACATCATAGAGTACTTTAATGAACGAAAAAATAAGCAGTTCACCGCAATCGAGGGAACAAGAGTGAACTTTCTTGGTTTCGACTGGGTTCCACGCCAAATTGCTCAATTATCGTGCTCATCGCCGCTCCCGAGGCGTCGTAACGCCTAGCCGCTTTAGAAAGTCCGAAAAAAAAAAGATGGCCGATAATTACACAAAATTTTTCCCTGGTGGCTTTACGACTTACGTAAGTGGCGTGCAACCATCGAGCCAGTTTTCCCCCGGCGGAACCGCTAAAAGAGGAAGAACATCGATTTCACTTTCGGGGTCAAAGTTTCATCCACCTGTCCCGCAGCGGTGATCTCCGTTTTAAATATTGGGAATCGGAGCAAAAATTTCCGGCGGATTTTTTCTGCTACACGAATTTTGTCGGAGGACAAACTTTACGAACACTGTAAAAATTATTCGCGATCTGTCTGCAGAATTTAATACTTGTACTAAATTTAGTAGTCAAAATGATTAAAAACAAACATATTTTAAACAACGAAATTTCTTAACAATAATAAAATAAAATTGTTTTTAACCCTTTGAACTCCACGACTCGACGTCACTTTCATTCATTGGTACTCCAATGTCAAGTCATACTCGACATTTTTACCAAAGTTCTAACGCTATTAACAATACAATTACTGAAAAATATTTGTTTAAATTGGTTCCTATCGACCAAAAATTTTCTGAAATACATTTATAATAAAACACCTAAAACAATAGGGAGTTATTGGAGAGAAAATTTCATAAGAATTAAGAGTGCCGAGGGTTAAAGGGTGTGCAAATACTTGTATTACCCACTGTATATTTCCCAGAGTGACGAAAATGTTCTGTCGGCCGCGGTGGAATTGAATTCTTTTTCGGCGGTTAATTAACACGTTAATCAACATTCCTGGAACGAGTCTGCTGGAAAGTTTCCGATCTAGATCTGATGGACGTTTCACTTTGCTAACCGCGAGACATTACGAATTATAAATTCGAATCCGCGGCGATCCGGGCGACGATTAACGCCAGCAAATTGCCAGACCGGGAACCGCCGCGTCGCCGATAATTGAAATAGAAACGGTTGAACTGGTATACCCGTCGTGAGCACGTTCTATTTTCGAGGCACGCTCGGTGCCTCACCTCTGACCTTCCGACCGATCGCCGATGCTTAAAAGACTTCCGAGAAGGGGTTTCGATTGTTTCCAGTGTCGTTACAAGTGGAAAGAGCCTTTCGCCTTCTTCCTGTTCCACGGTGACTCAATAGATCGGGCCAGTCGGTTCGGGGGTCAGAATGATTAATTGATAGTTTTTGTACAGGACTTTCAATAGATCGATCCCTAATGTTGTCACTCTGATGAATATTAACACAAGTTAAAAAACAGTGTTTAAAAAGAAAAACATTTTTCTTTAAACAGGAACAATTCCTATACAAAATAATTATATCTATAACTATTTTTGAAGAACTAAAAAATAGCATGCCTATATTAAATGAAAAAATATATAAAAGAATCACAGATTATTAATTCGAATGGAATCATTAATTACAGAATTCTTGAGAAGTTCAAAAAGGATACGTAAAAAGAGAAACATTTGTCTAAACACGAATAGACAAATGATGTACTTATTTTTCAGAGATTTAAAAATTCTATTGCTTGTATTGAAGTGAAAAACATGTGTGCAAAAAAATATACATTATTAATTAGAGTTTGATGAATATCGATGGCAATAAATCTGCACTTGTCCACGTACAAGATCGAACTTCCAAATACCGAAACGCCAAGTAAATATCCCCCAAACACTTTTGTATACGCGTTCTCACGGCAATCGGAGCGTGCAAAAAGATGTGCGCGATAATTAGCCGCCGTGAACAGCCGCGGAACGGAAACAAGCTTGTTAGGCCTGGGCACTTTTATTTTAGGGACATACATACACGCGTTTTTCCTTTAATGGTGAAATCGCTAGTTCCGAAAAATACCAGTCGGCATCGTGAAATTTCTCCTTCGGTTTAGAGAAAAGAGTCGTCGATTTCTGGTGGAAACATTCGCTGCTCGGAGTCCTCGTAATCTTAATTTGTGAATCAGAGACTAATTAGGGTCAATAGGCCTATTTGGTCGAGTTTTAGAAATACGTTACATAGTAGATGTCGAAGGAGATACCGCAGGGATCTGTGTGTACACTTGGACACATTCGAATCGTATGAGTATGTTTCGAATATCTCTGCAAACTCATATTTTTATAGAACTTGAGGACGTTTAAATTCAAACATTTTGTTACGAATTTTACTAGCTTCAAAATAAACTGTAAACACTATTAATCTCCGGTAAATTTTTAGTGTCCTGTTTTCTGTAGACATACTTGCAATAAAATCATGAAATTTGACATCTACTTATGAGTTGAATGAGACTATAAACCCCAATACATTAACCCTGCAGCATTAACATCTACATTTAGAACTAGCTCCTATCAGTACTTATCTAGGTGCAAACGAAAGATTCCGGTGCCTAAGTAACGGGAGAACAATTCTAATTGCTAATGCATCGATCACGACGAAAAGAGCGAGGCAGCGCGCGCATTGACCGGCAACAGCAGCAGCGAGAACGTTTCAGGTTTAACGACCCGCGGAAGCTGTCGATTCTCCTGGCCGTTCCAATGGTTTCCCATTGACCTGGCACTGACAGCAGGACCGGTAATTATTACCGAGGAACAGGATCGACGGGATCGTGATCATCGGGGATCGCTATATAGGAAGGGTCTGAGCGCATTAGTCTCGCGGGATCGACGAAGGTGAACGCGGCCGTGAACTTTCCCGATCTGCTAAACGCCGGGTGGCATCAACGGCGACCATAATTGGCGCGACTGGTCCACGGAAACCCATCCGACGTGGACGTCTGTCGCCAGACGAAACGGAGGGGGTACGAATTTTTTGACGGTGATGGAGAAAAGGCAAGAACGACGATTCTTCATGGGCCACATGGTGGCTCGTTCCCGTGATTGATACGGGAAATGAGACAGCCGACTGTCGGGAAGAAATATGCGAATCTCCATCGGGAACCGTAACGTGGCCGGGTGGAATGTGGATGTTCGTGGGGGTTCATTTTTGTCGGCACGGTGGACGATTAGATCCGTGGGGCTTCACGGTGATCAGAAAGCTCCCCGAAGACTGGATGACAAGATGTGTTAGGTTTAATGAGAAATTCTGTCACTTTTGCGGTCAGATGACGGAATGAAATATGTGAGATTTTCTGTCGGAATTGAGATACTCAAGGAATTTATGTCCGAATAATGATATTTAAGGAATTTATGTCTGAATTGAGATATTTGGGGATTTATGTGAATATTTACACGAAAGAAACTCACTTTTCTCCGAAGACAACACATAAATTGATAATCTCTTACGTAACAATTTCATGTTGTTACGTATTAATAAACTTCCATTGAGAATCCTCAAAGGTCGAACGAAAAATCGAGCGTCGGTTATCAATTCGAAAGTCAAATAATCGAAAATCGACAAGGATTTCCGGCGTGCCTGCACGTTCCTCCGCTCACGCACTCGAATCGTTTTTCGCGTTGTACACGCGTCGCCGCCGAGAAACAACATGACGAAATTCACCGCGTTAATCTTCCTCTAGGCTAGACGTGCTGGCAAATTCCAGCTATCTTCCCGAAGCACCGTGCATCCGGCGAGACTGAATTTTATAGCCGGAGATAAATATATACTCTGCCGGCCAGGTATTTATGGTCGTTATTTACGGTCAAATCTGTCGAATTAACATTGCATGTAACGCGCTCGTAAATAAAAGCTGTGGAAACGCGCCGGGACACCGAAGAGAACCGTGTGTGCGTGTGTGAGAGAGAGAACAGACTCCCTCGATTTTTATACACGTCGATGTTTCAATTTCTTAGGCATCATCGTGTCATTAATCGCCATATACGAGACCTTGCGACAATTCTCTAACCTAACGAGAGACCGAGAGATGTCGAGCGAGGACGGAGAGTCTCTAGTATTCCGGAAAATGATATCTGAAGAGTACTAAAGCGATACCTGAAGTGTACCTAAGTGGTACCTGAAGAATATTTAAGCGGTACCTGAAGAATGTTTAAGTGGTACCTGAAGAATATTTTAGTTGCACCTGAAGAGTACTTAAGTAGTACCTTAAGAGTGTTTAAATGGCACTTGAAGTGTGTTTAAATGGCACCTGAAAAGTGCCTAAGTTAACTTAAGAGTATTTTGGTAGTAGCCGAAAAGTACCTAGGTAGTACCTAGGTAGTGCTCATTACTTGTACCAGAATCTGAGATCTAAACAGAGACTCAATATCGTAGAAAATTGTACCTAAACAAACGCCCGCGCCAGTACACAGTTCAACAGTGCCCGAAAACCCTACGTGTAATTTTATAATTCGCAACCGACTGCTTACAAATCCGTCCTTAATTTCATAAACATTACAGAACGGCCCCCGTTTGTTTGGCAAAACATCAGATCGGGATTAAGTCACCGTCGATTCACTTCGTCAGTAATCAATTGCATGGCCTTTCCAGGAATTGTTGTGGTATTCGCAGCGTTCGAACGTGTGTACATTGCCACACACGTGGCCCCGCGCGAAACGACGTGCGTCTCACCTTCGCGCCGTCGTTTCATAACAGGCCGGTGCCATTACGTCGCCGGTGCGTGCGCGGCCACGCCGCCGTCGTGTTGCACAATCCCTCGATGGGCTCGCTGGGTTCCACCGCACGCAATTCCGGCATCGCGGCTCGCGAATACAATCGATCGATAAATATTTATGAAACGATCGGAGCGACGTTATCGCGCACGCACACGCCTCTTCCTCTTTTTCTCGCGCCGTAACAGCGACGTCATTGTCATCGTGGATATACTCCGCCGCCGAAATTATTATTCCGATGGTTCAAGGTGTGACTCCGCGAACTCGTGGGTGGGTTCGAAGGATGACGAGTATCAGAAGGCTAAAATTAACTTATCGAGATTTCGTCGAACGATTACGTCGTTACACCCTCGGAGAATCCGTCAGAGCTGACAAAGTATCATGTAGACAGGTGTATAATCCTGTTTAGGGGTATTGTATTAACCCCCTGACAACGGTATCTAGGGTTCATTTTCATCTAGATTTTCAGGAACTTCGTGTACCATTTTTGCTCGTAGAAATGAACACGTTTGGTACGGGTGGGAATTGTAGGTCCCAAGATGGACGAATCTTGCGGTCCTACTATAGATCCCAAGCCCTATTAATCGAATGCCCACTTTTGGGGAATTGTGGAGGGTACTTATATATCTTGTATAGCAGAGTTGGGCAAAACGTAATCTAATTACGAAATCTAAATCGCAATTGCAATGTAATTGCATTGTAATTACGGGAAAGTACAAATAAATCACCCATTTACCTCATATTCTGAAAATTCTCATTTCCGTAAATTTAACCATTAAACCGACGATATTTCATTAATCGATCTCGTCCCTGCGGAGATTCGCCACTGCACACGCACAGCCACGCTAAACCAGCGTTTTTTAACGGCCCAGTTAACGGGTTAACGAACGATTCGAACAGGCCCCGGGTTAATGATAATCGCGAACGAACGAGCGAGCTCCGATGGGAGAGACACACACATGCGGTGGAAAGTCGTAAAAGGGTACCCGGGCAAAAAAAAGGGGTTCTCTTCAAGTGTACTTTTTTACCCAGTGGACCGTTAACAGGACACTCTCGGATAGAACGGAACGAGGGCCCCGTGAGGACGGTCGTGGTGGTGGTGGTGTGTCCATTCGGAATCGATTCAGGTGGGCGAGTACCACGCGCTTTAACGCCCACGCGATCTCACGGGATAAGCGACGATCGCCACGGCCAAGTTATGTCCCGGCGTGTCCGTGCGGCAGATAACGATCCGCCGCTATTCCCATTTCGCAGATAGCGATATTGTCCGCTAATAATGTGTCCCGCCGATTGCTGGATTCCACTTTGTGATCAACCCGGCCCCTGAGCCTTGCCCCGACGCGATCTGGTTGCTCTGCTTGGGTAAGATAAATGTCCCAGTGGTTGGACGTTTAAGGGTTTCAGGAAGACGGAAAATTGAGGACAGTGAAAAATGTTTACTTGTGTTGTTTCCACTTTGTGGAAGAAAACAAATTGGCCAATCGTTTGTGTCGAACGTGACAGCATGCACAGAATTACTAAAATCGGATCCACGTAGAAAATCTCTTCAAATTAAATCTCTTATCCAAGGGGTTTAGATGAAATCACGTCAAGATTCTTTCTTCCGTGACGTCCAGACACTCAGCGTCGACCTCGTGTACGCCTATGACCGGTAGATCGGTACGCTACAGCCAGTGTCTTTCTCTTTTTCTGCTGCCCCGTCTCGGACGAGACACGTTTCCACGAAAACGGCGTACAACCGCCGACGCCGCGGGAAGCCACTGTTATTACCCAGCCACTGACAATGAGTTACAGTGTTATTACTCGTAGTTTTACAGCGATACCGTTCCTACCGGGTTCACCTCTCCCCGCCGTTTCTCGAGAGCAGTAACAGTAACTCACTGGCTGATGTAACGAGCGATGGTCGTGTTGCCAGAGGAGAAACGGGGTGACAGACTGAATTGTTACAATTATGCAACCTCGTTTTCTATTTAACACGTTGAATCGGTAAGAATATTTATTTGGATTGTTTGGAAATGAATTTTTATAATTATAAATCTGTTTGGCAATTTAACAGAACATTCTTAGAAGCTTGAACTTTCAATTGCTGCCAAAAAATCGCAAGGTCAACAATTTTTTTAACATGGGTTTTATGGAACTGTAACTGTACTTGATACTGTAAAGTTAATCACTTTTTATTTAATTTCAAAAAATGACATTTTCGTTCAAAATTGGCCTCTAACGTGAAAGAAAAAAAAAAAAAAAAAACAAATTTCGATTCCCCTGTCATCCGTTCACCCTCGAACCTCAAGGATCACTCGATTTCACCGTGGCGAACACGAAGCCACTCTTGTCCCCGTTTCATCCACCTGCATTCATCTATCCGGCCCAGCCGAGCTGACTGTTGCGCAACAAAAGAAAGACAGAGAGAACTCACGGGGATCTCCTAAACAGGCGCAGTCCACAGGCACACATGGAAGACGTGCGCGCGCGGTGGCTAAAGATTTACGGCGGGCCGATTACCAGCAGTTAATACTCACGGCTCAGGAAATGTTTTATTGCCGGCGGGAGGGAAAAGCTGAATGACTCTTCATAAAATCGGACGGACGTTTACGGCCCACCACCCCACCCCCTCACGTACCCCACCTTTAGGAAAGAGGCATCTGGCCCCGGTACTAAAATCAAAATTTCTGAAAGTCATCCCCGCCCACCAGGGTCCATTCTTCCGTCTTCCCCCCGTTTCACGACTGCCCCCGTCGTCTTAATTACCCGGCCGATCCGTTCGCGTCGTAATTAAACCGCTCTCGTACGTCCACGCCGTTTCTTCTTCCTCTTCGTCTTCTTCTTCTGCTTCTTCTTCCTGGTCGTCGAGACCACGGTAGCCGCACGATGACACCGTGGCTACTTTCGAAGAAGACCGAGCGATAAATTTTCGAAGGATCTATGGGAGACTCTCTATATAGGCTTGTCCCGCGCGATACATCCTACTCGCTCGTAAATGAAAACCGTTGAGCATCAACGGCAAGAACAGCAGGCACAGGAATGAACCGGGGGGACTAGGTTTAATGTTAATGCTCGATGGGTAATCAAACTGTTCAAACATGGTTGAACGTCTGACGAGATGCCCGAGCGGTTCAAGCTGAGTTTGATCGTGGCGAGGCGATTGAACGTTGATTGAACGTTGAAAAAGTTGAGAAAGGTTCGAGAGGGTTGTGAAAATTGAAGAAGGTTGAAGAAAGTTGAAAAGGGTTGAAAGAGTTTTGAAAAGAAGTGAAAAACGACTGAAAACGCAGGTAGTTCTAGTGTTAATTGATATATAAATAATATTGATGTTAAATTTCCAGTTTCCATTTGCTACTAAATTTCAAAAATGTGTAGTACTTTAAGAACCGACGTTCGAAAATCCACGCTATTTATTCCCGGAAAAATGATCACTTTTCCCGTCTCGCGAAAAGAAAGAAAAAAGCGAATAATTTTATGGGTATAAACGTTAACTGCTTCTCCCCGCGTAATATACACGCTTAGAAAGTCTAAATCAGAGGAGCGGTGTATTTATTAATACATACGCGTGTGCATATATGTATAAGTTGAAGATACGAGAGAAACCTGGTATCAGAAACGGCTAATCCCCCATCTCGCGGGAATTTTCACTGTCTTTTATTGCGTTACTTAAACTAGATTTACCACGAGCGCGGACCGAAACGGTCGCCGGTGTGTATTAGAGTCAACGTCTCCTTGGTAGAAAAGATGATCGAAATCGTCGTTTGGCGACTTTCGCGAAGCGGAAGTCGACGGGTACCTCCACCCCACCCCCTGCCCACTGGTCGACTGAATGCCACCGCCGATACTGAACGCGAAAACGAAGGCCCATTGACCAGTTTCGTTGATTCCGGGCGCGGGTTCAACGTAACCGAGAGATACCTTTCCCACCTTTCCCCCGTGTATCGCGTTACACACCACTTTCATTCGTCTGGCTTCGTCAGGTAGTGCTGCGGCCGGACCGAAACTGTTTTAAACTCGCACACAGAAACACCCACACAGAATCGCGCCGGTGCTGATCTATATTCTATCTTTCCGGTGGTACGCGGCTGGATAAACGTTTGCAATCGTGTACACTCCCGCTCATAAGTAACGAAACACTTATCGAATAGTCGCAGTAGACGTAATGTCTCGGTGAGTGCGACATACTGGGCTCCACTTCGGAGCATTTGTGGCGAGGTGAAAAGATTTTCGGGCCCTTATAAATTTGTTTTCTTTTTTTTTTGCACGAAGCCAAGCCTTTGCTTAGTTTCTGGTATGATTGGTTCCAGAAGGGAAGCCCCCCAGTGGTGGGAATAACGCAGTTGTTCGTGTCGCATTCATGGAGGGATCACTGTAAATGTTACGAAGTATCATGAAATTGCTGAATGTTTGAAGCAAATATTGTTCGGGGGGGATATTAACTCTTTGAAGGTCTGACTTATGTTTTCGTTACTTTTTTACAGCGAATTTTTATTCCAGGTACTTGAAGTGTTCGAATATATTTTTTATTTATTCAAGTAGCTAAATATAGTGACACTGAGTGCTGGCGCCATTTTATAACTTTTCAGAAGACTTCGAAGAAATAGTTGGTAAATAACAGCATTTTATTGTAGTATCAGTGGTATCTTTCACGTACCTTGAACATCAACTTTATAACATTATCCATACGCTAACCAATTCAATGCTGCCGAATAATTCCGGCCTGATTTCTAAGAAGACTTGAACATGCATAGAAATTAACGAGGAACCTCGTGGAAGTGATTGTAGACAATGTAATCTGACTGGAATCAGGGAAAAATTATTTTTAAATATTCATTGTAAACAGGCTACGATTCAATATTCCTGAATTAGAATTTTTAATTAATATTCGCCTTGAACTTTCCAATTTTCTTGTTACTTAACTGTTAACTAGATCTTGCAGGATCTAATTACTTATTTATAAATCTAAAACGACTCTACAAAAAGACTGCAATTAAACAGAAATGATTTCATTTCATTAGGAGTTCTATCGTATTCTAGTTAGGTTCCAAGCAAACTAAAAACCTCATTAAAACTATTAAATATTTTACTATAATGAGATACAGAGGATCGTGCATTCTATAGATGCATAAAATCCGGAATATTAATAGCGTTGCCACTATAATATTCTAATAATAATTAACCTGTAGAGAACAAGAAGCCTATTTTTAAGCTCAAGAGGGGTCGCTTATTTTTCGTAGTACAGCACTATGACAAATCTATAAATGTTCTAATTCGAAAATGTAAAAAGTCATGAAAAAACCTACTGGTCCTCTAAAGGTTAATACTAATTAATAATGTAATAGTTAACAATATGATATTCCGTAATAAATTTTTGTAATGATTATCCTTATTTTTCTCTAGAAAATAACTAGACTCGTCACCTCAGCCAAAATAGCCCAACCATTCATCGTATCTCGTAAAATGGAGGGGATCAAAGGTGTCTGACACGGTATCGGTCCGAGGTCGGCATTGAAATTCCGCGGGACGATCTGCTTATCGTGGAATTTTCATACCGGTACAAGCGTGCAAATAAACTGTACGAGTCGTCAGACCGAGCCCCGATATCGTTTACACGTCCCGACACCGGCCTGTCTCTCCAAAAATAGCGATGGCTGCACCCACGAACAAAGCCAGGGCAGCCATTTTTCATCGGAGGATGTCGAAGGGGGGGAGCAGATGCGAACGGTCTCCGGGGCATTAATTATTTCCCTTCGATACCTAGCAGGAATTTCTTGTAAACTCGCCCTGCGCAGGGTGGTTCGGGATTTTTCTGCGATAATGTGGCGAGAAGTGGTGAATAGAGATAAAGAATACTGGCTTGAGAATTTTTGTTATTTTAATAAAAAAAACTTATCCTTACCCTTTAATTACACGGACCCCTGAAACTTTTATCTGTGATCATCACACCTGAATGTTATTTCTCGAACTTCTGTTTTGCACATACGTGAATAAAAAATGTGCTCGAAAGACATTCTTTGGTTTTTCGTTGCGAGCCAGTCACACACCTGTCCATTAAAACAAAAGATTTCCAATAACAACGCGGATACCCCTTTGTTACGTTTTTATCTTTGTTTAGGCGTAATTCGTGCAACACAGCGTGAAATCGTCTCGCTGCGGCAATAATATTATTCGAACGTATGACTCATACTTCGCGAATAAACCGCGGATTTTATGCACTTACACGGCGGATTTAAATCCGTACTGAACAATAAAGTAACGGGTTTAATGAAGCGTACCTACGGATTGCTTCTATTCGAGTTTTAATTCGTTGGAACCCGTAAAGGGTGACACTAATATCTTTTTTTATTCTTTTCAATCTCTTCGAATCGTAAATCAAATTTTTACACCTTATTTTATTATCGCGTTTGTTATCATGGTGTTCTTCCAAAAATACACGATAAACGTGGATGTTTTAAAATAAAATGTTACACGCCAAGAAATCAAGGTGACATTCGTATCACCTACGCGATTTTACATAAGAAAAAAAGAATAAAATTTTGATCCTCCGTTGAGCCAGTTCGTGTAAAACAAACGCGAACAAATAGAACACTGACGTACATTCCATAATTTTTTAGGATATATATCTCCTGTTGTATATTCTGTACACTCTATTATTTTGAAATTGTTCATTGTAAAAGTCACGTTAAATAATCTGAAATAGACAGGCTTGCTATTAAGACACAGTCTTTCAAATAAACATTCATTGCAATGTCTGTGATCCAATCGCATTAAATTACAACTAGTATTGCTAACTTATTTGCTGACGAAGAAAACAACAGAGTGTAGAAACGAACTTCTTCAGTGAGTCATAATTAAACCGCGAGATGTTTATGCAAGTATATATTTTCGTGGGCTGATTTATAAAGATTGGAATCAAATAGAAATTCATTTGTTTTTTTTTTAAGACTCCTCTGAGATTCGACAGAAAATAAAAACCTTGGTAACATAAGCATAAAGCAACATCTACTCAACAAACCCAGATACCTCAAGGACACTACAATCAGCGTTACAATAAAGTGTCTTCGAGCATGACTCTACTTCAGCTATTTTCAAGCGCCACCATTTGTATTTTTATATCGTTTCGTTTAACCGGTACAGTTTATTTTTACATTACGATCCATTATTTCCTCTGTGGTCTTCGTGGGTAGCGCACACGTTTACCTTGTCAAAAATCGCACGCGCGTGCCAGTGGACCAGTGAAACGCATCGCGAAAAATCATTCTGCGTTGTCTTTACACCAGTAATTCGACAACGACTGAAGTAAAGACAGCGACGTGGACGTGTCCCTTGTCTCCCGAACGTCGAATGGTAATCGTTACATGCACGAGATACGATCGACGACGGGCACGTTTGTCAATTCCCGTCACGTTTTTACTCACGCGACATTTCTTCACCGTGGCGTGCTCCGAGATCTTTAGGGGATAATAATCTTTGGATTTTTACAACGTACGCGACACCGTAAAAAGAACTCTGGGCCACTTTCACGCGTGCGAGGAAACAAAGGATTAACGCTCGATTGTTTATCTATCAGCGAGGCTTGCTTAACCCCTGCGAATGATAGAATTTGGGAGAAAAATCGAGATTCAATCATGAATATATTCGAATTTATTTATGGAGAATAAAATTAGCAATTAGAATTTGACTGATTTCATAAAATCATTCGTTTCTGTAATTATTCGCAGCAGATTTTTTATTCAATATCGTTTATTTTCAATGTATCGAAAGTTGCCTATTTCTAAAATTTTATTTTATTTGTTATAATGTAGAATGTAGACAATGACTGAAATCTGAAATATCGAATAATTGATATTTATTGAGGAAGGAACGCGAAGTTTTGATTTTTCTGTGGAAGTAGCAGAAGTCATCGTTTGTCAGACATTGAAATCACCTAACTAGCCTTAGCCCTAAGAACGTGTAATACAACATTTTTCTAATGCAACATTTAGATCTATGTTTTCGCACCTTTCACGGTGAATAGGCTGACTTCTGTACACCTAATTTTTTTTTACACAACAACACCTCGTCGTCGATCTCCTCGAAATACATTCCATCCTGTTCCACAGTGAAAATTAATGTTGCAGCGAAATTCTCGGTCACGATTCCGGCAACTGTTTGTCCCCCCCGAGAGACAATCGGGCCACGTTAATCCGTTACGATGATTTATCGTAATATTAACACGGCGAAGGAACAACGTCGTTAAATTCGGTCCTCTCCTGTTGGACGACGCCCGTTTAATTATCAATTACCTACGGCCCTCCCACTTGGGAAAAGCAATTGCAATTACCAGCCGGTCACGAGGCCAGAGATGCGTGGCGCGCGTACACGCTTTATACCTCCACCTACCGAAAAGATTTATTTCGAGCGTGTGCGCATACGGATGAAGAACAATGCGAGAATTGGGGAAGTGTGCCACGAGAGGAGGCTGGTTGGGCCGCCACAGTCCGTGTTTACAGGCGGGACACACACCTGGACTCGCAGCGTGGTGCATCTACCGGAGGATGACGTCGGAATGATTTCTACCACGACGACGCAACAGTGGAGGTATGGAAGAAGTTGGCCAAAACTTAAACACCCACAAACACTTTTGTTACACCCTGTGTATTTTCGTCTTACTTTAACATATAAAATCCACCCAGCGAAAGTGTCCCACATCTTTATTAACACCGTATAGACCACGGTCCATAGAGTGTTAATCGACATGGTAATACATAAACACAAAGAGTCCCCCATTTTGGCTTCCCATTCCCCTAAACAATTGTATTTTAATCATCCCCGATTCCACAAGTGCATTCCCCCCGTATCAAAATGCAATCACGTAGTGCAGCCGACACACGGCGTCCACTTGATAAGCTGTACGTGCCACCATTAGGCGAGCACCGATAATTTTATTTACCGAAGAGGGAAGGGGGGTTCTTCCCCTTATGCATACGGTACCTGGCGGGTTGCTGCTCTTTGCCCACGAGTATACGCCATAGCCCGAGAGATAAACGACGCGAACGCACTCTCTTTACCCGTTCATTTGCATCCGAGAAAGATATATACCGTAGGGCTGCGCGCCATTCGAATGATCGCCGACGCTAGACGTCGCTGGACGATTCACGAATGATTTATACAACGAGTGACTTTAATCCCCGACGACGTTTGAAATCTCGACGCGAATACGTTGACAACCGTCCAGGCAGCTACGGGGGTAATGATATTTATGAAAGTCAACTCAATTTTCAAGCGGCGGCCGCTGCCAGCTGATGTAACCGCGGAAGCGAAAGTCGCTAACATTTCGCCTAAGAGGAAACAAAAAATCGTTAAGCCACCACCTTGCCCGGGATCGCACACACAATGCCTAGAAAGCAGACGGTAGAAAAGACCTGACGGTGGTGTGTTTGCTCGACTCTCCGCGAATCTTTTGTTTCTATGTCGGTTATGTGGTGTGTATACAGGGTGTCCCAAAAAGTTGAGATAATCTACCACAGGCATACTCCTTATGCAAGTAGAAATCGTCGAAAAGACCTTTACAGTTTTCTGATCTGAAATTCCATTTCCGAGATATTAGCTGTTAAACGAACTCCAATCAGCTGAGCGATAAGCAACAGGTCGAGCAGTTACGCGAACGGCCCCGGTCCCTGGCCTCCGCTTCTACATTGTATCTGCGCGTACGTGATGCCCGTCGGTCAACTGATTGGAGTTCCTTTAACTGCTAATATCTCCGAAACGGAGCTTCAGATTACAAAACGGTAAAGGACTTTTCGATTTGTATTCGTATAAGGAATATGTACGTTTCGAATTGTCCCATCTTTTTGGGACACCCTGTATACCTACCTACGCCCCAGTGAGACCGATCGTTCCGCGGGTCCCATGGCGCACGATCGATCACGAGGATCGCGGTAGGTGTTCCCGCGCCACGGTATAATAATAAACCGACTAACAAGGGCATCGGGGAGAGTTCAGGTAGAGATGCCAGGCAGGCAGGCAACGCGAGGAGCCGAGGGGAACGTAGGAAGTCGAGCAACAAATGGGTAGGTGGCTGCTGCCGGGCTCGGGGGGTCCCGACCTCGTCCCTGCCACGATTAATATTTCCATCGTGCATTGTTCCTCGTCACGTAAATCTACCGAGGACGAGATAAGGCGCTATGGAAACCGTTTATAAGGTCAATTTGTATCGTTCCTGGCGGAGTGGTGCCTCCCCCACGCCCCGGAAATATAACTGACTACGACTGAAGTCTACGTACAAACTGTTTTTCCGATTGTTTTGTCTTCGAGGAAGGGGAAAATTGTGGATTTTTTACGGGATCGTTCCAAAATTCTCACCACTAGAACACCAAGCATTTAAAAAACTTTACAATATACATCACCTTAAACATAAAAAGATTCACCAATCACCACGATCATCAACCCCCAATAAATCACCGCAACCAGTGCAAAAACGCAAAAAGAAAAAGGAATGCAAAATCAACTTCACCCGTAGGCATCTAATCGAGTGGAAAAAGAGGAACGTAGGGATAGATCGACGCCGGTCGCAACTCTGGCCCGAACAATCGATGATTAATGATCCCAGCGATCGCCGGATGAAAATTAATTAAGTCCTAGAGTGGACCCGGACGAACCAGGCGTTTACATCAGTTAGCCGGGGTTGCAAGAAACACACGGAGAGAGAAGCGTCCACGGTTAAGAATTTATTGCCCCTCCGCCGGGTGCTTGTGAATGCGGCTTAAGGCGCGTGCTGCTGTCACGGGGATCGTGGCCAGTGACAGTCGGCACACCAGTGGACTGTCTTCATTGGTGATTGACATCACGATCGCGCCGCGGTGCCCACGGTGTGCCTCTCCACGAGCCCCCGGTCTGAAACGACGCAAAAAGAGCTCCGTCGGACTCGTTTCGTTTCAGGCCGACCACGTGCCGGACGAGCCCGACGCTTTTCTTCGCTTTTTACGCACGGGGCCTCTGGTGGCAATTGCGAGGGGCTCGACCGCGCGAGGAAAAAGGAATAGGAACGCGTGTTCGAGTTTTATTTTACTGTCGTGGAAGCTGCAGCGGTCGATGAGCGAGTATGCGAACGGTGGAAGGTAGAACCTCCTGTATCTGAACTACACTGGCCGAAATTTGTATAAAGTCGACATGTTTTTTGATGAATTCTTATAATTATTCTCTACCAATGAAAAATTTGAGTTAAGCTTTACTTTACAAAAACATACAAGAACAGATACGTATTTTCAAAATAGGCTAGTCGAGATTTATATAAAGTCATCTTGATTTTCATAGATATTTTCAAAATACCATCAATGCAATTAATCAGGACAGAATAGAATAAAATCTGTAAGATCTATTACAATTTCTCAAAAATCATGAACATACATCAATGTTTATGTATTTATGTGTTCATAAGATGTTGGCTTGAGGTATTATAAATGATAAGATTAATCAGATTTCATATTAAGGTCAGTAAGAAGGTTCAATCAGATTCACATTTATTCGCCAAAAAGACGATTCCATGGCATCGTAATTTCATATTTTTCCCCAGGAGCCTCGTGTCTGGGTCTTTAACGCACCCATTTACCGGTAAAATTATCCGAGGAGGAAAGTATAGTGTACCCAGTTGGAATGGTCCCGCGTTTTGTTATTACAGTCGGCGCAGAAATCACGACGGGAGAAACCGCGAGGACCGATGAGACCGTCGCGGTTAGGTTTCGATCAACCCACGGAGAGAGAAGAGGGTCGTGGTTTCAAAATGGCCGTCGATGGACCGCGAAGGTGCACATGTAATGAGGTGAATCGAAACTGCCTACTGCATTAGAATGGTATTCGTCGTTAATGCGAGGAATAAGTGAATCGACAATGGTCTATACAGGGTATTCGTTAGAATTTAGGAAATTACATTAAGAATTTTTAGGCCTCTCTTAATAAAATTTCATGTCTGGTTTTCAAAGAAACTGTAATAATTCTAAATAAATAATAAGTGAATATCAAATGGTATTAATATATGATAAATATAAAATGAATGTCATATCGGGAATGTTATTATTTTATTGTAACCAATAATAACTGGAGAATTCCGAATTCAGTGAAATAGAGAAGCTATTGCACAGACGGGCACAATTTTATTCGAATAATAGATAGTGAGAAGCAGCAGTATCTCAGATCGTCATCCTGACCTTTAAACAGTTCACGAGATTAAATAATTATTTGCAAAGTGTCTATTCATTCAAGAAGAAATATTATTTATCTTAAAAATATTCTTTTCATCTTTTATTCGTTATTCGAAACAGATCTGCCCTACACCTCGGCACACGAACACGCTCCAAGAACGCTTCCTCTACCTATCTGTTCATTCTGATAAACTTCTATCTGGATCGATACTAGTGAAAATAAACGTTACGTGGAAACGCTCTGGGAACGGATAATTCGGTAGATTAGAGACGCACTCGGTGGACGTTATGGCGCGCTTTAAACGGTTACGTCTCGCTAACGTCCACCCATAAACATCGTGTCGAAATGCCCGCTGCCTTCGAATGGACTTTACGCGCCGCTAGATACGCCTCGAAAATCCGTATATCTGCGAGGCTCTATCTGCGCCGACCAATGAATGGATGCGTTTCTTCCTCCTTTTCCCTGCCCCCTAGGTTGGATAATTGGGAAGATTGTAACCGCCATGGGTTAGACACTTTACCGGCCGTCGAGGTATGTACATATGCCTTTGGGTCCCGGTGCCTTTTCCGTTGCGCTAGCCGGCGCTATCGACGCCATTAAAAACCGTGAAATAGGGCTGTCGAAACGCTAACAACCTGGCGTAATCGCGGGGTTTTTACGATCGGCGGATTAGGAACGGCCGATCGGCTAACGTTCGACGTGTTTAATAGCAGGATAATTGGCCATTCTTGTACATCTGACATTTAGGGGTTGACTCATCCCGGATGAAGCCGCCTTTTAGATAACATTGAGCTACTTCGAGCGTGTTGGGAGAGTTGGGAGTTGTTGAGGCGGATTGGGTGTCGCACGTAAATGTCACCGCGAATTTCAGGAACTTGAACTTCACAAACAATTGTAGGCATTAAACAAAAGTGGAACTATATTTAAATGCGCAGAACTCTCGTAAATTAGGGTTTGTTTAGTTGCATTTTTTCGGGGATATCAATGTTAACTTTTGTTTTCTAAAATAAAACTATTTTTTTATATATTTTTCATTATAAGGAATGCAGTCCTTATTGACAGAAGTGAAATATTAACCAACGATAAAGTTTGATGCACTTTTAAAATGACGGCAATTGAAGGATTAAATGGTTAACCCTCGTAACCATATCAAATTTTAAAAAATCACACATTAATTCATTTCCAAATTATTCGGTTCAAAAAATTATCTTCTTTTCCACGTTCAAGAGTTCATTCGATACTCGAGCCGAATCCAGGGAGTGCAGTTCCAAGGGAATGCAACGGCAGGAATGCGTTCAACCAGCGCGCGTCTGCGTAAGAACAGGATCTACGGATATATCGATATCGATGTGGATCAGTGTGGCACTGGTGCGCTGGATGGCGAACACAACCCATACACACGCACATACAACAGGCCCGGAGATCGTTAAATCCGCTATCCGACAGCAATACTTTAACTCCTTTGCGCCGATATATCGCGCGGTCCGCTATAAAATCCCATTGTAAACGGTACACCGTGGCCTAATCTCCGCTCCGCCTCGTATTTTCCTTTTGTATACGGGCTCATTAACCGATCCCGTGCACGAGCCTAGGAGATTTGGCCGGTCAGGTGCCGTTTCCGTGTTCGTACGTCCACTAAACACCGGCTCGAATGGAAGGAGGAGATCGTGGACATTGTTAGGAACTTCTTGGGACAAAACAGCGTACAGCTATAACCCGGAGATTTAGGGATCGTAGATCCTTATATTTCACTTATACCCACCCGTTGCAAGATCTAAGCGTGAGCCGTTCCCTTGCTCCGCTGTCCAATAAATTTCACTCTTTCGGCGAGGAGATCGAAACGTTCGGAGATTCTTACGGCTGAATGAAACATCGAACCTGGCTGGGAAGGGAGATCTCAGACTTGGATTCTAAAGCAGCAAACGTTTCTTACTGAAATAGACTTTGTTGCATTGTGGTATTTCCTGCGAGTTTTTTTTCTGTCGATCAAAAATAAAGAACAGATACTACTAATCCGTTAGCAAGAGGTATCACATTAGCTGGATCCTACTACTAACACTTCGACATCCTAACTGACAGATCTATCCTTTTCGCAACATATCAGTGACTGATAATAGAATAATATCTAGTATAGTTATACCCAAAATAATTTTCTACATAAAAGAACACGTCAAATGAAGTATGCGCTGAATTTTACAACAGATCGAAATTAAACACAATCTATGCCCAAAGTAAAAATAACCAACTCACAAAACTACCTTCACGATTCCAACCATTTTAACACCACGTAAAAACATTCGATAAACTGAATCGCGTAATCGGTCGATAACGATCATTCGATTCGACGGTCCGATACACGGGAGGATCGGAGGATCCGGCGACCGTTCTCGAACGCGTACATACAAATCGGTGGCACGGCTGGCTTCCTGTATCGCATTATTTATGGAATCTATGCGCTTAACGGTGCACGGATCCCGGGGACGCGACGGTCTCTCGACGCGCGGCCATTGTTTACACCGGTGGCCGCATCCTTGTCGCCGTTGTACGTACGGTGCACGATTACAAGGCGGCCATTGAAACAGCGTAAGAACACCACGAATGCCTGAAACGCTCGGCATGGGACCGAGGAGCCTCCCCGATACAAATAGAATCGGCTTTACGAGGCGAGAGACGCTGTTGTGCATGTCCGTTCGCGGGAGCTTTTTATTCGCGGATCGTTGTAACTAAATCGACGCGCAAATTGCTTCGCGTTCGCTCTTTCGCGCGGTCGTTCCTGGATGTTCGACACTCTATTAGAATTCTGCTTTTTCTTCTTCCTCAATTCTTTGAAAACATAGTGCTTGGAAACTAAATGATTAATGTGATTGATATTACATTTGTAACGGCGATTGCTGCAGAAATTATTTATTTGTTTTTACCAATTTTTGTTCATAGACTGTAATATAGTACAAGGAAGCTCGACGTGGAAAAAGAAATACAACTCTAACACACTTAACTTACAATTACCCTAAACAACATTTTCCCCCCTAAACAGACGCACTAAAATTCTTCTGAACGAGCAATTTGCTTTCCCAAATTCCCACCGTGTAGTCTTCGAAATCTCATGAATGAATGGTCGGAATCCGATGAATGGATCGCGGGCACAATCGGTTCACTACGTCGAATCCGTGCTACGGGATCGAGACGGTGACGCTCGAAAAATTCCACGGCTGCCTATACACATCGTACTAATCCGAAACCGCCCGGGTGTACGCGATCTCCAGACCGAAGATTCGCAGCCTTTTAAGCGACAGGTGCAAACATTCGGCGAGGGGAATGGGTGGAGGGCAGCGCAAAAAAGGAAGCCAGTAATTGTAAGCCCCGGGTAGAAAAACCAGTTTGCTAAAAACAACCTGGGCTCGATCGTGTCTTGTTGCGGGGCTACCGAATAAGACGGGACGAGTCAGTGTACCGTGAGTACGAGACCGCGTATAAGGAACACGGTTGGATTCCTTTTGCAGACGGGAGAATACACATGCAACGCCGGCGCATACTTGGACGGTCGTATATACGTGGTGTCTCGGGGACCAGCGGTTGTTTCTCTTTTTCGTGGTTGCCTTTTTGTTTTGTTAATTTAATCAGCTGGAACGAATCTCGGTACTTAACCGATTCCCGAAAAATGTGACCAAAAGGGACGCGGAATTGCTAATTCGCGAGAGGAGATGGGCTTGATTTATTTCGGAGTAAAAGACTACTGATAAAAAAATTTAAGCGGATGACCATCCGTCCGAATGAATTCCATTGAAAACTCTTAGAGTTTTAGGTATTGGGTTAATAGAAATATAATTGTTTTTTGAATGGAATATTTACAGTTTCTTGTAATGAGTTAGAGACACAAGGTAAAATTGACTTTTTCATGTTTCTGAGTTTTATAATAATCTAGGAGAATTTGGATTTGCATGATGATCTAGAGTCCAAAGACGGAATTTACGATTGATGGTGATTCACTGCGGGTCTTTATGCATGTATCTTTATATATATACTTATATATTTATTATATTTATTATATTTATTATACATACATATGTATGTGTGTGTGTCGAACGCGTCTCGGTAGCTACGCAATCCACCGTGACGACGACGCGTCGTTCATTTGAACCAGCCTGACCTTACTTAACCCAAATCTCAGACGGAATCGGCCGGCTTCAGGCCGTCGCCGCCGCCGCCGATCGCACCGACCTGACCTTCCTTAACCCGATTCTTCTAGAATACGGTAACGAACTGCACGCGAACGTCGAAGCGGAAATCCTACGACACGGCCCGTTAACCGCGTATTTGAATTGAATAACGATCGCCTTTAAATTCGAATCTAGGCGACCGGGGATTGAACGCGCGAGCGCAAACACATATATAGATATTCAGGAGGGGACAGACGAAGAGAAAGAGAGAAATAGAAGAGGGAGAAAGGGACACGGTGGATCGTGGCTGAGGCCACGTTCACGGATCGCTGTGTTCACCTGTCGCAGGTAGAGCGGAATCCTCATTGAGATTCCGTCGTGGTCTTTTTATATTACCGTCCCCCCGGCGGCCATTGTTCTCAGCGTCGTAAATTATTGCCGGTGGTTGCTAGTCGAATTGCTCAAAAACTGTGTATAAATCACCGGGTATTAGAAGGTCGCCGGGACGATTGTTCGGTACGGTGTTTTCTAGGTTGCATTTTGTATGCTTGTTCGTCTTGCACGGGGGAAAAAGGGAACGCGTGGTTCTTGTTACAGTATAACGTTCGAATGACTCCTCTTCTACGGTAGAATAAACGAGATTGTAATGGTAGAAGTGATAGTTGATAGAAATGGTGGTTACAATTTTTTCATACTATGGATACTTTTTGGAAATGCCAATTTTTACGGAGTATTTTCTAAAAAGTAGAATTGGAAAACAAGAATTAAATTTTCGAATTTTGTGAGGACACTTAGAGGATAAGTAAATTTATAGAATGCAATAATGAAACGAACACTTCAACAAGGTTTCCATACACTGGCAAGGAAGAACCTTGCGGGAAAGGGAAACAACGAGACGAAAAAGAGAAAACTAGGTAGAGAAAGACAGAGAAAAATAGAGAAAGGTACAGATAAAGAGATAAAGAGAATGCATTTGTCGCACACGCCCTCCGGGGCCTCGATAGGTTCCGAACACGCGGGAATTATGCCGGCCGGGAGTACATAAAGCGACGGTCAGAATGCGGATTCTGTTTGGTTGCGTTTTGCCCCTATCGCCGTCGCCGTCGTCGCGGTGACTATCGAGAGACTTCGATGCGCGCACGAGACGTGACGCCCCGGACGTGTCTCTCTTTTCCGTGACGCCTTTGATGCCCCGTGTCGTTTTCTTTCGCGGTTGATGATCGCCGCTGAACTATTAAAAGGGTTGATGACCCAGACTGTTAATCCGTTTGGTGTATTTTAATATGGAACAAATAGAAAACGAGACGAAATCAAGTGAATTAACTTTTTAACGGACAATTTTTCGAAACCAGCAAATAATTTACGAGTCATTCAAAGTCGTCGCGTTACAAAACCAATCCTGCACATACACCGTAGACACACAACAATTGGACGCACGTAATTTTTCTCGTCGCTTATTAAACTTTCCTCGTCCACGATGGAAGTTATTTACGACCAGAACCCCACTGGCCATACCCACCCCCTGGGCCAAAAAAAAACAGGCGAAAACGAAAGGTTCCACGAAAACAAGTCTCCCATCGGTCGGGATCAATAACCAAAAAATCATCGGCCCCGGAGAGACCAGGTGGGTCGAGAAGAAGGGAAGCTTGTTATTTTCCTCTGGCACGGCTGACGTATGACAGACGTGGGCCCTTAAGGGCCTCCATTCGAGCGCCTCCGGGGCCCAAAGGGGAAGATATATTTAGACAGGGCCCCGTGAAGGATCTCGCCTCGCCGGGCACCGGTCAGGCGATGGTAAAATTCGCGCGGAAAGTGGAAGAGTGGATATCGCGGAGGGGACGACAGCGCCCAGAGAAGGGAGCCTTCTCTCTTTCTCTCGTGATAAAACAGAAATCGAACCCCCCGAGACGACGATCCCGTTGTGAAATAATTTACAACCGGTACGAAACGCTCGCGACTAGGTACTTATAAGGTAAAGGACCCAATTACTAACACTTTAAGAAATGACACTACCATTATTGCACAATTTTTAATAAAAACATGAGCTTTCATTTGTATTTATTATTATTTAATACGTTTAATTGAAGGAAAACTTTGTCGTAACTTTCTAAACCTCTACTTTTGTTTATAACAAAAATTGATGGAAAAAGGAAATTAAGTACCGCTCTTTTTATCATATGAATTAGTTTTACTTACATGCAGAATTTTCTTTATTTATAACAGTCTAGGATGACAGTAATTCGGTAGGCAGAAAATAGATGTTTTATCCTAATTCACGCGGGCAAATCAGTCTGTCAAGTAAACACGCCGCGGCCCGTAAATGTACATTATTTTCACCTGGCGAGCCAGGTGAATGATTTTAACGGCAATCTGTGTCATGTATCCATCAATAATCCGCGATCATTAGGTGCTGAATCTTTTCCACGGAGAAAAAGCAACGGAATAATTTCGTACGAAGCCGTGCCCATCAGAAATCTCTCCTCGTTTCGAACTCGGTTGCATCGAGTCGGAATAATATCAGCGGCCACGATGGGAGATTGGTAAATGATGATCATCGGGATGGTTGTAAATGATCGTGTTAGCGTTTCACGCTGTCTCGTGGTAAATTTAATATTAACGTTTATCTTGGTCTATCGTTTGGTCGACTTTTACCGTGTTTTCCATCGAGAACGAACCCTTCACCGGTTAGACAAAGCTGATTACTGTTTCTATCCATTAAGTCAATCGCTTTTGGGATAAGAGTTAATTGTTCCTATCTCGTGGAGGAATGCGAAAATTGCTGATTTGGAATGCGTTCGGTGAGATGGTTTAGTGGAACTGCTAATAAATTTAACGGAGAATTTTACTCATTGGTTCGGCTGATGCTCGTTTTTTTTTAATCTTTATACGGGCCATTGAAACGACCGCAATTACCCCCTTTCACCCTAATAGATCCCGACAGAGCCCAATCGGAGTGCAAGCCTCTCCAGACTATCGGCGCAAGCAAGCCGTTTGACCCGAATAGATATAATTTCTCGCGATATTTCACCTGCACCGAAAGAACAGCCACGGTCCACCGAATCCGAGACACTCGTCGAGCACACGCAAAAGGCAAGATTCCATTCCGTCGGTCTCAACCGACGCCCGCCAACCCCGTGAAGAGTTTAGCTTTCGCAGAAAAGAAAGTCAATAAGAACAGAGATTCCCGGGCGTTAGGTTCTACGTGCTCGGTTTCATTACCATAAACTCGTCTCGGAGAGGGGAACGGGGATCCGAGTGAAATTAACCCGACCGGAGGTGCGGAAACGACGGAACGGGTAGAAACAACACGAAACGGTCCCATATCGTCTAGGGGAGGAGAGAAGCAACTTACCTCGCACCTGGAAGTGTCCAGTATCTCGACCTCGGTACTAACGTTATCGATGGTAACGCTGTGCCGGTACAGGAAATCTGTAACAGAGACCAGAAAACGAGATTATACCGACGCCGTTGATGAATTATGCATTCCTACACCTACTCGTCTGCAATCGCTATTATCGCCGGGTCTATAGAGGGCTAGGCGAAATGGAGGGAGGCAAACCCGCGAGAAGAGAGAGAAGACGTACGAGCTCGCCACGGCGAGGATAATGAAATCGATCCGTCAGTCCTCTTCGAGGATCGAGAGAGATCTTACCCCGTGGCATGGTGGACGAGTAATCGGTTGGATCTAGCCTAGCGTCCTTGGTCCAGGCGATCCGAGAAACGATAAATTGAAACTGAATACCGGGGCCCCCGGAGATCGATCTAGGAGCTAAACCAGCGATATTAATGCCGTAGCGACGGTGAAACGGCCGCGCTGGGGTAAAATCCCTGTTAATTCTTGAAATTATTCTTTTGTCTATCCCTCTCTGTCCAGCTTACCGAGTGGCTTCCTTCTCGCTCGACATTCTCGCGGGTGATTTACGAACACCATTTGTCCGCTGTCTTCGGTCGCCGGTTCGACGCGAAACAAGGTAGAGCGGAGCGAACGATGGAAATTGAAATTCACGATCGAGGGGATACTTTGGACTGCTTGGAATAATACAGGTTTCATTTCTGGGGATTGTTCTTGAAATTTAACAGGCTCGGTATTAAGAGGAGTAACATACGCTACTGGTAGATAGTAAGTACAGTGGACTCTAACTATACAGAGTGGTCCGTTTAAGTAAGGCCACTTAAATGTCTCTTGAGGTTATCGTGATGAAAAAAATATTTGTTACGTATTTTGCATGGTGTCAATGGAACTGACTCAAATAAATAAATGATGGAAATACTTGTGGACACCTATTGTTTGATGAACAGACACAGGAATTCTACTAATAAAGTAAGGGAAAATTGATTTCTCACGAAACAAAGTGAATTATTTTTCAAAGGATATATTAACGTCGAAGCGAGCTATATTGGACGTGGAGTTTCCCGCGAATAGAAAACGCGGCTAATGCGCGAAAGTCTCGAACCAGTTAGTAACGACAATTCCGATTTGACGCGGTGACGCCGGGCGTCGCGCCGCTCTGTCATTACACCGCTGACTGACAATAACGCCGTAACTTTCGCCAATGGAATCACTATCCGACTTGAGCCCTTAGGGAATCACAGAAAAATCTACTTTTAAGTAAATTGAGCTGGAACTTCGGCACGAGTTTGTTAATATACAGAGAGAGTCACCTAAGTGAGGTACGTGACATCAAATACTTAGTTATAGATGAAAAAGTAGTGTGTTAATCATCAATAAAAACTAGAAAGAGTAAAGTTTTATGTTGTATGAATTTAATATGGAAATAATTCGTGTTCTGTTTTGCGATACACCACGTATGCCACTTCGAATATATAAAGTTAAAATATCTCCTAAACTAATGGTTTTTTAATACGAACAGGTGAATACTTTTTTATAGAAAATTACAAGCTGAATCAACTAAGGTAATAAAACATACACGATTCCATTAAAAAAAAATACTAATTACCTGAAATTATGGCCCCTTCAAAGCCATACAAGTAACAACAACTTCAATTCATCTCTAATTATCAATAAATTAATCTCCAATTCTCAATTCATCTCTAATTCTCAATAATGATCTTTAAGTCTGCACAATCTCCAATTCGACGGAACATCGACCAATCCAAAAACAATTCCACCTTAAAAGGATGATCGATGTTACCACCAAGCACAGTAGCCACCGATAAAACGAAAAAAAAGGGGGTTGGAGGGGTAGAACGTGCAAGTACATATGCAATAAATAAACCGATAAATGAACACATAAACACCTCGTCGATGCCGTCGAACGCCACAGAAACAAGCAAATAAGGATGCTCGTTATATTAGCGGAGCCGTTACGCTCGAGAACGTTTTATTGCCGGACAATGCCGATGGGGAAGCGATTTGAGCAACCGTTGCGTCGAGGAAATTTATAGCGTACCCACAGAAAAATCGTGTCGGGATAAGAGAGTAGGGGTGCAAGGAAAGAATTTCAATCAGCGAAGAGACGGCGCGTTTCACACGATACATGTACAGGGTGTCCGAAAATAGATAACATTTTTCCTAGGAAAAACTTGTTTCAAATCGTCCGAGGAACCCCTCATTTCCGGGAGTCGAAGCTATTTTGGGACACCCTGTATAAGTAAGTACAAGGGCCACGGAGATTCTTTGAAGGCCTGAGACCATCGATCTTCAGGCCGGATAAATCTCGCCGATCGATCAAACATTTTAACTACCAGCCAGAAAGCTTTTCACTCGTTTCCCAATTGAAGATCATCCCTGATAACGGAGATTTTTTTTTCATCGACCAGGGAGGATAAAGATCACTCTCTCTCACGCGGTTCCCCCTTCTTTTTTCCGTTTCTCACGAAGCTCGTGAAATTTTCGGAAAAATCATTCGAACCTTCCCGAGAGAGGATAATTGTCGGTGTTTAACCGTGGTGGGAGATTTCCTTATCTCAGAGGATAATTTACATCCGGCGATCGGATCGAACGACGGTTGCATGCGATCGTATATTCTCTCGTTGACAGGACGTCACGCGTGAAACCGATCGCTAAACACGTCGCCGTACGTACCCGTGGATCAATCGAACGATTCGCGGAACGCTTTCGATCGGCGGGGAATCCACTTTTCCGAACGATACGCCCTCGAACGGTGAAAGCGGGACCCCATTGATTTCGTTCGGTCTGGCTGCGTGGGTGACGACGGGGATCGCGTGGAAAACTTCCCAGTGAGTCGATAGAAATCGAATTTTCACGTGAAATATACCGCGAATCGCTGGATTCCGGGTGTTTATGTAAATTGTAGGTTTTATCGCGAAGACGAGAGTCCAATAGAAATTTATTTATTCTGTTGACGCCGCGCCCGGTGACTCTAAATTTTCAAACGTTTTTCAAACAACCAAACGGCTGTTAAAATTGCAATTACATTTATTATTCGTGAAATTTCTCTAAGAATATACGCTATAATACGCTAAACAGAAAATATGGGATATTATAAGTGCAACCACACTCTATTTATAAACGTTTAATAATTTTTAATTTATGATTTACATTTCTTTGCCTAATGATCATTCACTGGTATCCAGTTAATTACTGGTTGGTTTACCGTATACGACGCGTGAATGTTCGCTTACGCGACCATTGGCGACAATTATTATCTGCTCCAGATAAACCGACGGCCGTAATGGCGTGTGGCCGTAAAATCGGCCAGGAAGTATTTACGGTGAGATTGAAAATTCTTGTGGAAGGCCCGGTTCGATGGAACTAGGGAAATGACGGTCACGCATGGGAAATATCGACTCTGTCGAGGAAGAACATTTATTACCGGATACGGAAGGCCGAGGATTTCCTCTTTTGCTTCATAATTTACATTCGATTCCGATGGAAATAACGAAAAATACTCGTGAAATATTATTCTTCGAAATGTTAGGGTGCTGGTAATCGTATGGATCTTGGTGGCTGGATCTAACTGGACCCGTAGCATATTTAATTTCTGTTCATTAGGGCGATTAACTTCGATAAACACTTAAGGTGGCTCACGCAAATTTGTAATAATTTTAAATTTAGTTGCAAATTTCACAGAACATTCTTAAAAGCTTGAACTTTCGACTGCTACCAAAAAGTCGCAAGGTAAACGATAAAATTAGTGAAAACGAAAACCATTATGAAAATTTCATTTTTACACTGCCTTATTCTACTTAACAAGTCGAACGACCAATATTCGTCGATCGCCTCGAACTATCGAGCCAGTCAGATCTACACATCGTCGAGCAAGCTAGATCTATGCATCGTCCAGAGTAAAGGGATTAAATCATTTCGTTCAAAATAAACGAAAAGAAAGATAAGAAATCCTTATCGGAAGATCGATCGACGGTGACACCTAATAGAACAGATTATACCTGCCTTTCGCCCCCGGTATCTGATTCCCCATCATACAGAAATTCCCATCGGTTTTCAATCAATCACACTCGGGGTTTATCTTAAATCGACGTTGAACGAGGGGGGTTATAGTACCCGGCTTTCCTACAATTGATTGCCGTTCCCGAAGTACAGACAATTCCGCACCAGGTAGAAAGTAATGGTCAATCAGGCGGGGGAGGTGGAGTATACCCAGGTTCGCAAATTAAATTTGATTTCTCGGAGGGGTCCCCGCGTCGTGAGGGAATGAGGTCGATGATCTATGGCAGTGGGATAGGTAATGACGGCCGGTCGAGAGGATCGAGGATGATTGCGCGGTGATCGAGACTTGTCCTTTGCGTGGCGTCTAACGTTTTAACGGGGCACCGAATAATAATCGATATTCCTCTTCTTTCGCCGGGACCGATCAAGCTTTGTGATTGTTTTCGATTTTCGATTAACAATGCAAATCTCTTTCACCGCCGGCTCGTTGCGTGGAATAATTCTAGACAATGATTTAGAAAGCTGGGACCCCCTCCTCTTCTCTATTCGCGGTTCCGTAGGTAGATACATTGACGATCGGTTCGTGGATGGGAACGTTTTGTCCGCGGGTCCACGAGAAACAAAATGAGAACAGATTAGATCGTGCATCCCGACCTGGTCGATAGATCACTCCACGGATCGATGGATCACGTGCACACCGTTATGCGCGACGGATTTCGAACAAACGTCTCGAGCTACTTATTGGGAAACGCTCCTCGTATAGGGTCGTTTCTGATCGATCGGTGGCATGCTCGTGCGACACGTTCCCTTCATGTTCAAAAAGGGGGAAAAATCCGGAAGAGACTGGGTGAATTTCAATAATCTTTCAGGATGATTAGGCGCAAGGAGTTCTGGGAGCAGTGGAAATACAATTTACATATAACGTTTTCAAAATGTTACTGTTTTTCGATATACAGTAATGTCTCCAAACCACTGACGTAATGTAACCTTTAATCCTACAACATTTCACCTAACCCCCATATAAAAGCTGTAATATCACCGTGCCTATACTCAAACTTCCTCACTCTTACGATTCCACCTACAATAAACTCTCATTATTATTATTATTCACCCATCAACTCGTCAATTCTTGAAACTGTATCCAGCCAGTCTTAACAGTACCCGACACCCACCCATTTCGACAGGATCGAAACGAAATCCCGCCTCGCAAACGGTCCCTATCGCGATAACTTAAATAAATTACGCCTCGCTAAAAACCGTCGAGGAATCACTCTTCGTTACACGCAACACTATCTCCGTCTATAATACTCCGCTGGAAAAATAGCCGTCGCATGCCAGCAAATAAAGCTCCAGTTACACACCTTTCATCGGCGGTCACCGCGTCACTTTTCTTTCCTCGATCTCTTCGCGCCAGTGATCGCGGCGGTCCGATCTAACGGTACGCAACAGCACAAGGCTCATTTTACTTTTCGCCGGGAAACCAGTTCAAAAGGCGGACAGATAAACGGGCAACATTAATTAAAGTACAGTGGACTCTAACTATAATGCCACTGAACATATTGCCACACCAGGCACTTCCCCTTCACACGTACTTTCGGGCACACAAATTCTCTCCCCCACCACGTTGGGCTCTGAATTTATTGCGATTTTACTGCCCCAGATCCCCGACCATAGCAATACATGTAACAAAAATGTTGGAGAACCCGGAAATGGGAGACTCGTCAGATGATATAAAACAAGTTTTTCCTTAGCAAAAATATTATCCGAGGCTTTGTTAACGAGATATTAATGAAAAACATCGACCAATCAGCGCGACTCTACCAGCCAAGTTCCCGCAGTAACTCGGCCGACAGACGCGCGCTCCGATTGGTCGGAGTTTTTCGTTAATATCTCGTTAACAAAGTCTCGGATAACATTTTTGCTAAGGAAAAACTTGTTTCAAATCACCTCACGAGTCTCCCATTTCCGGGTCCTCCAACATTTTTGTTACATTCTGTATAGTTAGAGTAGATTATCTTTGTTTTCATCTCCACGGACAGAGGAAGGGGGAACAGCCCACGGGCGGGGGGACGCGTGGACACACACCTGCCCGTCTCGCGATTTTTCCAGGTATGTATGCACCGTGGATATTATCCGGGGCGTCGTAGCTTATGCATCCAGGCGGCGTTGCGCGCACGGCAATTATTACGGCAAGGTAGCCTTGCATGAGTTATGGGGAGAGATCTGCATTCTACGGAGCCCTCCCCATAGGCTCTATTTCATATCGAGTGTTTAAATCTCCGCCCTCTTCGTGGCTGGCCGCTGTTCTATCTTTCTTTCTCTCGGTTCGCGCGCAGAGTTTTCCTGTGACCGCTAGAATGCCCTCGAGATCTCATCGTGTATCGTAGGCGCCATGATTAAGATTTCGTTTTTTTTTTTTTTTTTCGACGGGGGAACCCTTGAATTAGAGCCTGACTATCGGTACAGAGACCATTTTCGCATGTATTTCTCGTCTTTCCTGTCTTCGATGTATGCACGGCATCCTTGTTGCATGGTGTAGTTTCATCCAGGATCAGGATGTCTACAGGAGGACTCGAGGTCTATGGAGGAAATGAAATCACGAGTTTTCAGGAAACTTTGAAAAAATAACTGGGCTATTGGATACTGGAAACGACCTGAAATGGTAGATTTGTAAAATTTGATAGAAAAATGCTTGAAAATTTCAATGTTTCATTAAGAAATCTCGTTTTTTCGGTGTTTTCATCGCGTTCAATTGAATTCGTGAAAATACCCGCACACTAATAACTGATTTCTAAGTGGGTTATAAATATGAAACAGAGTATATATGAGCAGAAATGGAAAAAATAAGAAAAAAGTAACAAAAAATAAGTGGACACTTGACATTGTTACTTCCTGAAGGTAGCTATAATGTATCTTTGTCAATTTTTATATGGGTTGCCAGTTTGGTATTTTCCCCAAAGACCAGTTTACTATATTATCGTATAAAAATAAATTACTGAAAGTTTCTCTTTGCGTCAGCTGCACAAAGTGGAACGCACCCTCGAGTGTTCGCATGGAAACTCGCGGCGAAGAACATTCCCATCAGCCACGTAGCACGAGGCTCGACGATAAAAATTCATCTTTCGATCGCCTGTCAGCGGAAACCGCGACGCGGACGTTGAATTGCATTCCTTTTGCCGCGGTTTTCCCGCCGTGAACCGGCGCGGAGCGATTAAACGCGTCCAGTTTTATCGCGAACGGGGCTTTCGTAGACGCCGTGGAAAAAAAATCTGCGAAACAGAACGCATCGACGATTGAGACGTGGCCGCTCGCGTGTGTTCCGAGTTAACCAGATTTCACTTCCCCTACCGTGGTAGCAACTATGTGAAACTCGGTTGCACAGGGCCCCCCCCCCATAGAACAATAGGATGATCGTGGGTTTGCCGATTTTTTTCTGGTCTTCGAATCGATCATATCTGGAATACTATTCTGCATAAAAATCCGGATGCTAATTGTAATCAGAATACCAAAACTATTTTAAACTTTTCTAAAATTTATTATCTTCTCCTGTTTTGTATACTTACAGGCTCCTACTACTTAAAATCCTTAATACAATTTAGTAATGATTTATTTAATTTATGACTTGATAAAAATCACTGACAGTGAAAATAAATTTTTCTTTAATTCTGCGAAGTGGTCTACAAATATTTGACTTTAATGAACTACTTGCCAAACACCCACTTTTTAGTAATTACTCCACAAAAATAAATATTGACACTGGTCGACTATTATTTATTAACACAGAACATGGCTTATTAATGAACGGTTGTCGGTCTTTGCAACCTCATCAACAGTAATTCAACTATCTCTCTACAATGTCATGCAGATAGTAGGTCTCGAAAGGCAGTTCGTTCGCGTTGTACTAGTATATGTACGTACAATGGTTTTCTACCCCGTGGCCAATTCTTCCGCTGCTTGTTGGCGCAGGAGAAACAGAGTGTGACAGGAAGAAATAGCGAGCTAGGGGGTCAGATGTAAAGTAGATAAAGGGGACAAGTAAATAGGAACGATGATAATGGGAAAATAGAAAACGATAGATAAGTGATAAAGGACAAAAAATCGGCCCCGGAAACATGGAACGCTTTCTACTACATAAATTTTCTACCACAGAGACTGGAATAAAAGACACTTATAACTTTGCAATGTCCATATTCGTCGATATAATCAATTATAAAAAAAAAAAAACAGAAAGTAGATTTTTAATCTTGTTGAATCAGTTCAGAAATTGAAATCAATTCTGCAGAAAGTATATTTCATCCCGGTATCAATCAGATCTAAGTCAAAACATTTCACAATCGCAAGTTCGCCTGACTCACGTCGCGCGTATCCACGTAATACGCGCGAAATCCTCGTAAATTGATCGCGAGCCGGGCTATCGCACAGGTAGGCAAAGGCTGAGCCAGTAATACATTCGTCAGAAAAGGAGAATGTGAAATCGAGCGGTCTCTATTATTTACCGGAGTGAAAACCGAGACGAGGCCTAGGCCTGGTCGCGATTGTAAATCGCGGCCTATTATACGCGCGAACGCGTTCATCGGTCATCGGCGCCGTGGAATATGAATTCGCGAATCCTACCGGATGATCGTCGATCGTCGACATTTCATATATTCCGCCGTTTCTCACGGTTCGCCAAATAAATCGCGCCCACGGTGCGGCAATCAGTGGACAAAAATCGATAAACGAGATATTTATACGACAGTATCATACCTTATTGAAATATTAGGAGATAGTTGCTATCAGAGAAAACACATGTTAGTAGAGAAATACAGACGCCTCGCGATTATTGTCCCAATGGGATCTCGTTCCAGTTGTAGCCTCGTACCAGCGTCACCGGGTCGATGAAACGGGAAATAAGATTATAAAGTGTTAATAAGGTTAACCTTGAAATATTCGATGCAGTACTTTGCCCCCTATTTGTCTTTGAAAAGGGTAAAAAGCTTTGAAACACGAGAACAAATATTACTGAAGCGATCATAGATTTTTTGCTTTCCTAGAAAGAACGTATTGAATTTGACTAGATATAGAGATTACTTGTTGGTACAGCTAATAACACGGTATCAGAAGGGTACACGAAAGCAATGTATTATTACCAGATGCACTGACACGACAGGTTTATGCATCTACATCGCAAAAATAAAAGGTAACCGTGGTAATTGTTACTGTCGCTTTTCACTCGCCGTTCGAGTCATCGCATAAAATTATACAGCGACTGAGAGTCGCCTCTCAAGTGGAAAGAGTTAACGTTTATGAGGTAGGAATCGGTCGTTTCTGTGGGGCAAATAATACTGCAATCGGAGGAATCATGAGGAACATAGGTCTCAAAATTCTTGTCTTATATTTTAAGTTGAATTCTTTGCAATATTTATCACTTAAAGAAATCTTTCAGTGGATGTTATAAATTGACGAATTCAATACGAAATTTCGAGTAATCCTTTCGGCCTCTCTCTCACGTGACTCACAGCCACGCCGTCGGCGCCCATAGACCAGCGTCGGACAATCGGTCTTATCTATTGCCCCGCATTATTTCAATCTTGCGCGTCGCGAATCTTGTCGGCGCGCGGAGAATTCAATTTTCTCCGCGGAGCGTGCGCACCGGGACCGGTGTGTCATTCACTTCGCGAGACAGTACAATGGTCCATTTCATAGATCGCTTTTGTTAATCGCTCTACTAAACCGGCTATTATCGTTGAGGTGAGGGTCACGTTACTTGGTTCTCATTAGATACCCCGAGGGTCACGTTTCATTGTTCCTTCTGGAGAGCACAGTGCGGATGAATGATAGAATTTAGGACGAAAATCATCGTTCAATTATAAGTATCGGAATATTCGAATGTGTTTACAGAAAATAAAATGGGGAATGAAAAATTTGACAAATTTGTGAAATTATTCACTGCTTTGCAGCAACGGTAAGTTTTAGGACAAATGCATCTTCGTACTTTTATACTCAGAATACGCCAATCTGCTGAAATCGAGCATAAAAAATTGGACATTCCATTTGAAAAAACTTCTGTCAGTAACATTTTCTCATATTGTTTGAAATAACCAAATTATTTAAGTGGACAGAGTTCGTGAAACACACTGTATTTCTGACGAACGGAGGAATATTATAAAGCCACGATCCGGCTGAATATAACGACGATTAAAAATATAATTTAAAAAAGGAAAAAATCATTTTTTGAAACGACTTACCGCTGGTTGAGCTGTACTCGCCGATGTATCGCCTCGTCAGATACCGCACGACTACAGCTGAAATAAAAATAAAAAGCAATTAGAAGAAAAAAAGTTCGTACGTGTTTTCATTGTATCAATAAACATTTGAAGATTGATTACTATTACATATAGCGAGAATTCAATCGTCTGTTTCGGTTTAATAACATTTCTCTTGGATTACCTTAAATATTAATTTAAACACTTTTGATAGTTTTATTCGACAGTTATACGTTTCTGCAATAATATCCTCGATGATATCAGACGGAGAGAACGAAAGTTCTGCTCGTTTGTTTCTTAATTTCAGCAGCAACAGGTTCACGAGAGTGAAAAGCAATTAATCACCGATATAATTTCTCTGTTCACACGTAACCTTACGACTGTGCAATGAGCTTTTCAATTCCACAGGTAGAGAAATCTGGTTTCTGATTTTCAGATATAGCCGGACGAGAGTTTTCGAACCGTATTATTGCGGAGTTACGTAAATTTGATCTTTTATTAAGTAAAAAATATATTTGGAAACCTAGAACATGAGTCCAACATAGTTTCTATTAATTTCGTAAAGAATTAATATTTCTTGATAAATAAGATTGAAATTGCAGTCGTAGAAAGGTAATCAGATGATTTATTTGACATTAGGGTATGAAGATATGTAAATAATTTTCAAAATACTCAACTCCCAGATATAAATGAGTGGCAGCGACTCGTGTAAATCCAACTTTCGAAGGATTCATTACAGTAATTCGGATATTCGTGTATCCAGTGTCACCTCGTGGATAATTAACACGCTTTTCCTATCTCGGTCAGCTAATTGACGTCGATAAAATTGACAGGTGGTTCTCAGCTGTTAGAAAGTAACCCGTTCGCAATCGTGTTATTCACACACTGCCTCGTGTTTTCCTTATTTTATCGCGCCATCGGCATTAACATACGATCGACACAATTTTTATTGTCACGAAGTTCGATACGATGGACGCGTTTGTAACTTTCCATCATATTAATAAATTTATTTCTTCAATTATATTTCGGAGTTCTGAAGGTGAACATTGAGTTAAATTAAAGTTCAGATTTAATTTCAGAAGGTAAAAGTAAATTTTAGTAATACATGTTAAATATATCTTTTTGCCATACCAAAACCTTCTCTAATTCTGACAATTTACACGAGCAATTCTTGCAGATTTCACCGATATGTTGCCATTGTTTTAAACAAGTTTCAGCGTAATTCCGAATTTATATGATCGCTTCTATGAAAACACAAATTTGCATAAACATCTGCGGTCCATTAACAGGAAAGGAGAATTCTAGTAAAAAAAAAATTCCCGTTATTTATTGGCCAAGCCGCGGTGGTTATAAATAATTCCCGAGCAGGCGCGAGTTTCCCCCGGAGAGAAGAGATTAATTGAAAAGACGGGACGGATCGGTATCCACACACGTTCGTGGCCGGTGACTTAATTGAATTTTCGTCGATTCCCCGTTAAAGTGGGCGTGCACCCCGACACGAACTGCAGACACTCACAGGAAACCCAGCAATCGGTAGAGTAAGGCACCCATACGTCATTAGACGCGATAAAAGTATTCTGTTGCCGGCACCACACCTCCTGTCGACAGCCTCGCAGACGCGAGAGGAGCACGCTAGGCGCGTTCGCGAAGCGCCTCCGCTTATTTCATTCCGTTTGAACCCTGCAATTTCGCGGCGGAGAGATCCTTCTCTTGGTACCGTAGGAGACTCGGTAATTCGAACTACTTTCAGATGATATGGATCGGAGACTGGACCAACTCCTTTCTTCGAAAAATCCAGCGATCACCTGAAGATCAAGTGAATCTTGTAGATCGTAATTCTCTGTTTTTTGAATTCAGTAAAATTTCAGTTCAGTGAAGTTTTAGATTTGTTTTGAAACAATTCAAATTTTTGTCAAAATCGGTTCAATAGTTTGAAGTCCTTCAACTTTTTTCACAATGTCTCATTGATTCGCAGAAAACTTGTTGCGTCTGATGAATGTTTAAAATCTCTCGTTATATTCCACAGAGATATAAATGCATAAAATCTGCAATCTAATGATAATCACCGGACGATCCTACGAGATAAAGAGAAACGACCTCGGTCTCGGGTCTCGTGCGCCGCTGGGGATAAAAATCCCGTCGAATACGTAATAACGATAATTAATGAGCACGATATACAGGAAATGTCGTCCTCGAGAAATGCCGGTGCACGGCTGTGCCCCGGCCGTGAACACACGAACGGCAGTGCACTTGCGTCAAGGGACGGTCTCGCTTCATAAATTTCTTCGTTACTTCGCGAATCGTACGAGAGGGCTTAACATGTCGCGTACGTATAGTATCCTCCGGTTCGACCCTTCAAGACTTATCGAGTACATAGAGCCGCGCCGCGGACCGTGCCTCGTCGAGCCCTCGTTTATACACCGTTTATAAATCTGTCGTCGCAGCGGTTGGCAAAGTCCCGGGAGAGACCTCACGAGGAGAGCCGGAGAGGGTTGTCGGAGCGTAGAACTTGATCCGTGAAGTGATGCAACTGGTTCGGTTCCCGCTCGCTACGGCCGGCGAAGTGGACTGGTTACCGGAAATTGATGGGCCTCCGCCGTAGGAAATTGAACTGGAAAGGACTTTCAAGCATATGCCGCGTGTCCACGCGAGAATGAGTAGCTCTTGTGCTGCCTGGTGAGTTCAGAGTGTTGCTTTTAAGAGTTATTCTCGGCAGAGATCGTGAAGTCTCTTGGAAGTTAACCCTTTGCCTTATGACATCGGGTCAGACTCGTGGTGAGGATATCGAAATGGTTTCAACAGACAGACATATTATTCGTTTTCTTTGAGTCAAAGTGAAATACTAAATCGCTGATTATTTTAACTAGGCCAATGTCGATGCGTGGATACATTGACAATACAAATTTATACGCTATCAGTATTCTTACGTTTCTGATAGACCTCGTTAGATGACAGACCGTGGTGCATAACCTTCTGAGGTTCCCACGCGTTCGCGTGGATCCGCAGCCTGAAGATCTCTTCGGACCAGGGCGCTAAGTGGCTCGTGATCGGTATCGAGGACGCGTTCGCGCATCATCCGGTCTTTTGTCTTCGAAAGATAGAAAGCTCGGCCACCTCGGTGTCCATAAAACTTGCCCGCGTATCCGAAGTGGCACGGATCCGTTCGCTTCGGGTGCCTTCGCTGACATTTCAGGCGTTCGCAATTTGTACCTTTGTGTCGAACGAAAATACGTGTAAACTCTCTAGCATCGTCCGGACGAAAGTTCAGAGAGCCGGGGGAAATTCGAGACACGTATCAAGATAGGTAGAAGTTCACCGTGGCGACTGGAAATTTATGGCCGCCAGGGATCTACGAGGGGATCCATACGCGAGCGCGAGAGAAGGCCCCCTTTAAGCCTGTGCATTGTTGCGGGCGCACGGTGTCGTGCGACAGCGGAGAAGAAACCTCAGTTGAATGCCTTCGTCTAGTTCATAAGTCCTGAATTGAACGCGTCAACGGGCTTATCGGGGTCGATCTCCGAGGATACGAGGCTCAGCGTACGTACGCTCGTAAATACAACCGCTGTGTACCCGACGATACACGATAATGCATATCATTAAACAAATTCATAAAACGCCAGATAATCAGAGTTATAGGGAGGGGGAGGGGGCTTAATCGCGTCGCGGTTGTCGCCCGCAACCGACCCCATCGTTAACGCGTGTCTGTGTCTGGTGAAGTTCGAGCCACAGGCTATTTAAAGGGACGTGCGAGCTTTTTTTTCTAATATCAACACAATCGACGGTTGATTTTCTGAACAGAGATCGACGGTGTTATAGACTTCCGGGTGAAAACATCGATGTTCCCATGAAGGAATTATGATATTCGATGGAGTTACGTTTAAGTTCGTTTCTTCTGGTTATTTTATTAGGTGTACCAATTATCAAATTTAATTCTTATTTTCGAGGAAATCGCAAGACTATGCTGTTTCAGTGATACTTGACCCGATTCGACTATAGAGGAGTTGATTAAAACAATGAGGAGGTGCTCCAATCTTTTGAGCTGCAATGTAATCTGACAATATCTAATAATTTATATACATTTTATGAAATACTTCTAATCTATACTTTAAAAAACTCGAATTAACTGAACAATTTTTCGCTAATATGGGTAACATTAATATTGACGAAAACCCTTTGACAAAAGCTACTACTGACGATTTTCAGGAGCCTAATATGACATATGCACTCAAAATGAAATACGCTCAGATAAAGAGGATCCTACCGTACCAAACAAAAAACTAGACGACCCGACCTCACCTCAGCAACGAGCCTCCAGGGTTGGGACACGACTAGCCCAGGCAGGACAAGAGCACCAAGGCTAACCCCTCGGTTCGCCGCTTTTACCGTGCCGTGAATCGATCCTTTTTTACCTTGCTCCTCTTATCTTCAGCGATCGTGCCCGTAATTACTATTTTCTTACGTGCGCCAAGCTTTATCCGCCGTGAATCTATCTATAGACCGACTGTACGCGTCGCATGGACAAGGATCGAGCACCAGGCGAATGGCACTGCGCTGCTTCTCTCGGTGCGCAGGTTAGGTGCAATTGCAACCGTATTTCGATCTTCTTCAGCGCACAACAGGCTCCTCGATCTACGAACCAGCGACTTAATCGCCACATTTCTGCTCGTGCGCCGGTGCTATACACGGCCGTGTGTGCAATTGATTCGACAGTTCATTATCGGCGCGTTTTAATTGGCCTGATACGAGTGAAAATCTGTGCCAGGGAGACGGTTTATCGCGATTCCCGGTACGATATCGGTGCATGTCGACCGTCTGGAAACGAGACTTGAACCACGAGACGAACACCTGTTGCTCTTGTTGCGGCGGGAATTTTTTCTGTGCAGCGCGTAATGGCCTTCCGAGCGATTATTATTAGGTGATTAGAGACGAAATGGACTTTCTTTTACGGCTCGTTCGGTCTAATCAACCGGAGGTGTTGCTACCGACACCGGTTCAAGTGTAACGCAGATCGAGACTGCTGTTGTATGTACTGTTGAACTAGTTTGGGAAGTACTGAACGGTATTGGTTTCACTGATTGTGTCGATAGTGGAAGTAAAGTGTTACTTCCATGTGTTGAATACGGGTAAAAGTATTTTTAAAAACATTTTAACTTGTTTAAAAACATTAAAAACTATTTTGAAATATAAGTAAAATATCTACGAAATATGTATAACTATGATCTATAGGTCTATAGGATTTAATAAACTAAACACACTTGAATAACTTGAGAAAATCATGAAATAAACAATAGCTAACACTATCACACACAAAACTAGATGTCACGAACAAAACTTCGTATCAGATGAACACTTCGTATACACAATATCGATATTTACATGTATCGGAACTGTATCGGGCATCCCTAATCAGATACAATATATGTTTTACATAATGTTAGTCAATTTGTAAATACTCCACTCCCAAAACACTAGTATCTCGAACAATCAAACTATCGTACGAAATTAGTCAGTGAAACAATCCCAATGAATTTGTTTAAGAAACTCAATGTTGTATCCACCTGAATCATTTCCAACAACATGCTACTTAATACCTACCAAAAGAAGAAAATACGAAATGAAGAGATGTTAAACGATAAAGTTTTCAGCAATGCAATCAATTATTTTCCACGCGGGACCCTCATTAATGCGAGTCCCGACGTTTTTTTTATGCCGTTCGTACAAAGACCGACATACAATATGGCCGCTCGTTTTATATTCGGTCACTCCATCATCCTGTATGATTATTCATATTTGTAACTTCAGGCTTCGTCCCGGTCGTATGAATCAAGACCCACGGAACGGGGCTCCGGGCCGTGAATTCAGCTACGATAATAAATCGTCGCGAATCGCTGATTCACTCTTTATATGCTCATTTATGCGCGCGAGCTTTTTCCTGAAATAGATGCACGCGCGCATACGTATGCGTACGACACCGAATTTGTTTCTCTCTTCGGGAACAAAAATTCGAGCTGACTCGCTCGCCCCTCGTAAAATATTGAAACAACTGCTGGATTATTTACGATCGTCTCGCGTTGCAAGTGTCCACCGCGAGTTTAACAACCAAAACCATGTTCGAAAAGTATTTTTTTTCTCCGATTGAAACCGGTCTGCAACCGTATTTGGAATTGATTCTTCAAAGATACGCTTGATTATTGTCTATTAAATAATCGTTCCCATCGAGAACCGGACTGATACACAATTTATATTAAAAAGAATGTCGGTTCACTTTGATTTCGATGCACTGATTTAACTATTTCTAGAGAACACTGACCCAATTTTTATGAGAACACCGATAAACTCTCGTAATCAGTGATGCATATGCTTTGATTTTATATACAGATAGTAATACTTATTAATAATATTCATTCATGAATGTATAATCTACTATTCCAATCCGTGATACCAACATTTTTATCTCCTCGAATCGTATCTCTGTAAGATAAGTATCGAAGTGATTCAATTCCACAATGAAATCGACAAATGTTAAGTTTCCCTACCTCAGATTACTATATCCTTTAATATTATTATAAGACCGATAGTCATCGGAGTGACTTACGAATCGGATTACTTTTTGTACCCCAAAAATGTTTTTCATTCAATTAACATATATCACGCCCGTTTAATTAAAGTCCTATGAATAAATTTTCCGACAGGATCCATTTTCTTCTGGAACGACCAACCAGGATTCCACAACGGTCGTAAAAATAAGATGAACCACGAGGGAAGTCGAGCAATATAAAATAATGATCGCACGGATGTAGAACGAAAGCCGGTGAATTACTTTTTTTTTCCACCCGTCTGCCCTGCACTTTTTTCTCCAGGCCTGGTAATAAAGCGCGTCGTTTAGCCGAAATGAATTTATGAATACTTCGCGGCGACATGGAAATGCGCACCGGCTTCCAATTGCCACTTCAATAGGCGCTAACGCAGATAAATGGCCCTAACCGTAATCATCGACGCTTCTCGTCGCTTCCAGGAGCTTTTCTATTAATGTATTCTGCAAAACTGCTTCGCTCCGTATACATTACCGCGAAACATTGTTACGAACTTATTATAGGGGAACCTGTTGTACCTCGGACATGGTTGTACCACGGTCCTATATCCAATATTAAATGTTCGTGGATTTTTTTTTTGCAAAATTGGCAATACTGGTTTATACGTAATCTACAAGAAGGCCTACAAAAGTTAGTCGCACATACATACGTGATACAAGTAGCGAACTTGTTAATAATTTGCTGCATTAATATCCGCAATCTAGTAATATTTTTTAAGATACAAAACTGATCTCAGAACCCTGAATCGATCAAACATTCCTCAATCCTCATGTTCAATTCTGCCATCTCTTAAAACCTTAACCCGTTTTCTTTACCACCGTGACTGCCAGATAATTCCCCACATTATCTTCACAGTCCTAGAACACTCACACCGACAAAACGCAGGCTGCCCGAGCCACCAATTACATTACACATATTAATTAATTAACATCACGCTAGAACACGTATCATCTTTATAAAGCTGACATGGTAATCAACGTGTTAAACACCCTGCATAATTCTCTCCAGGATCAAATGAGGCCCGATCCGCAGAAGGTCAAAGCGCTAAAGCCCGTCAAGATAGCTACCAGAGGCTAGCCTGAAAAAGTGCCCGGCACGCAAAGGGGTTAATTTACTCGAGTCGGCACGAAAGAATCTCGCGCGTCGGTTCTCCCCTTGCTCGATCAAACGAAGATTCAGGGAACAAAGCGAGCCGAGGGATTCCAATTAGAAAGAAGACGCAACCAGCCAGTAACCGGTAGCCCTCTCCAGGACCTGGCGAGAAAAATCCGTCGCCATCCGAACCGAGGGATTCCACTAATTCGATTCCAACCAGACGGGATTTGTTGTTTCCCCCCCTTGATGCTGGTAAGCGTGGAAACATAGATTCGCCGGAAGCCGATAAGGGAGGGAAAGCATCGGACCGGTGCGTAAGCTCGGCATGCAGGAGGCCGAACGGGGCAAGCGCGTTGCTCGGTAACAGAACGGATGTATCGGATGTCCAGATCTCTCAACCTGCTGCTGCCGTGCAGGGATTTTTCGTAGCTCAACGACCTGCTGACCACTCTCATGTGATATCCGATAACGTCCACGGAGGTCCTTATTATACCCAGCAGGACACTGGCTCTCTCACGACTTTTACGGATTCCCCCCCGCGCGCCGGGAATATCCGCTTTCTGATCAAACGCTCGTCCTATCCGAGGTGGGACGATAGAAACCGGCGGTCGTGTGAGAACGTATTTTCGGATCGCGAAACTCGGGGAAATATGGACAAGGGATTAACCCTTTGCGGTTCGACGCGCAGCTAAAACTGTAAATACGGTTGCTTCGAAGTATTTTCGCGTGGTAACACCCATTAGTCGCCAATATTTTTGCGTGGTAACCCATTGGTTGCAAATATTTTCATGTGATATTTCGTGAGCTGATTGGAAGTATTTTTACGTGCAAAGACGGTTAGTTGCAAATATTTTCGCGTGTAACTCGGATTGGTTGGAAATATTAAACAAATTTTTGCAATCTAACAAAACTACTATTTTGCTATCATACCGTTTCAAAATATTACATTTTATACTTTTCTTGGATTCGATACGATTGATCTGAAATTACTTTACCAATAAACAAGTGAATATCATGATGATGAGTATGTTCTGGTTTTTGACCACGAATGTTTAACTTGCAGAAATATAACGAAAATGTAAAGTATTTGAAATTATGTATTTTATAAGGATAAATCAATAGCAGTAATCAAGCTGAGATTAAACAAAGAATTATAAATAGTTCATACACACAATTAATCGCGACATAACGATAAAAAAAAATAGCGACTTGTGTGTACAACAGAGAAATTACACGTTATTCATGGTATCAGTTCCATGGCTTATTAATGGGATTAATTCGAGGTCGGTGAACTATCTTATTGCCTTCATTTACTCGCTTTGTATGCGTCGTACGACTGTCGGGGCTAACTAATGCACTGTATTATACCAAAGACTATACGTATTCATCTTAACGGCACTTTCATTCAATCCGTCGTTTGCGGTATTAGATAGACGTGCAGAAATTACACGTTTTACATGGAACAATATTAGTACCGTCCATAATAATTAATACCTCACCGATACATTTGTATCCGTACCGTGGGACATACTTTTATACAATCGTGACTGTACTGTATATTTGCGTTACAATGAACCATGCCTGGATTTAAATTTGTAACTAAAAAATAATTAAATCTGGAGGAAAGTACAACTACAATTCAGGACCCCTTAAAGATGACAATTTAAAAAGATATAAAATCATTCAAATTTAAAAAGTGGCAAAACTATTATAAATCCCTCTTTTTATGTGTTTGTACTTGTTTATACTTATAGTTTATCCTCAGATATTTTAACAATGACGATTTTTTTAATGCATATGTACATTTTCTGTTTTCACACATAAATACAATTTTTTGCAATTTATATGCTACATTTGGAAAAGTTTCAATTTCTGCATCAAAGCATGTAAAAATTTACGTTAAAAATAAATTGGAATGTGAGAATTCTTTTTTGTACATATATTATGTTTTATAGGGAATTCTGAGTATGCAGTAAAATGAAATGAAATATAAAGAAAAGATTTTCCACTTCCTGGAAACCTGTTTATAAAGACAGTCTTATGTTCTTACCCACGAATAAAAATAATTTCTCGCGTATAAACAAAATCCAATGTATTGAGCTCCAACAAATGAAAAAACATTTGCCAAAAACAATAATGTAAAAACGGCTTATCTTCGTCACTATCTAGTTGTATTTATCAAAAACTCTTATGATATGTATTTAATGTCCTTAAAAATAAATACTGAATTTGAGGAAAAAGATGCATTACTAATTGACACACTTAATAGCATTTACTTAAAACATGAATTCAATTCCTCAAACCAAATCCACTATGCAATCATTCAAATAAATTTTAACACCATTAAAGAGTTGAAATTACTTAAAACAGTCCAAATGCAAAGTATCGAAAATACGTTAATAGCGACGCAGTTGAAGCCGCCATATTAACAGTTACAAAATGAAACTTCAAAGTATGTAAAGTTTACGTTACCTGACTTTCCGACTCTGGGGCCGCCGAGGACGACCACCCTGATCCTGTTGACGTTTGTCATCAGACGTGGATGTTAGGTGTCATCCGAGCTTCGCTTGCACATTATATACTCTTCAATTGACACTATTCGCGTTGCTTTTCACTCTGCGCGCCGTCCGTTTCGTTTTAGCGGCATTGAGGTCCATTTACATCGCGCACGCGCGCGTAAGGACACTCGCCGCAAGGGTTTATGGGTAACGAGCACAAGCGCGCCACAAAACGAATATTCAAAAACACGGTTTTCCCGTGTCGAGCTTCTATTTGTTCAAGTTGCAAACTAACCAATAGCACTGGTAACGTTGATCACTTGTTCCGTTTCCACTAATCACGTCGAATAGTAGGGACAGCTCAGCGATGTACTCGAAGCCACGATGTTCATTCTATGCACGCTCCCCAATGGTGCGATAAACTCTGTTGAGTAAGGACCACCGTTTTAACCGCGACGACACGTCGATCTTTCGAAACGTCGCTCGAATGTGATTCACTACACGACCGTTGCAGTCCTCTCGCGAAGAACTCATGGACCGTGCGCCTCGAATTGTTACATCCAATTTAAACGACTGGCGTAACGCGACAACTAGCTCACCGAATTCGTTGAACGAACTGCTATTTAGTTCCAGCGATTCGACACAGACACACACACGCACGCGCGATTTCCAAACATCGTACACACTAGTCCTGCTTCCGGTTTTATCCCTCGTCGAAATATTTGTCGCACTGAACACGGCCCGAAAGTTTCTCGACTGACAATGTCACAGGCTCGTCTCTTGCGTCCCGTCGTTGAAAATGCCACCACTTTCTGTCCCCCTCGATTTCTCGTTCCTCACCGATTTCTCTTTTTTGTTCCCCTCGAAAACTTCACTTTCCACGTTCGCCGCGGCTCGACTGCATCAACCACCTCTGGACCCACGTCTCGATTAAATGTCGGCGTACGACGGCGGCGCTCCGGTCGCGTCGCGGGAAAACATGCGGGCCAGCGCACCGCGACACGCTGCGAATAATAACACAAGAAACGATTCAAGAAATGCTGTCTTGCTAGTTCCATTTATAACGGGTCGACGGCCTCCCTCTCCTCATCTTCTCTTGTCGCTTGGCGCCGCCAACGTCGGTCGCCCCGTTCGGATTACAAAAAGGAAAGAAAAAAAGAGGTTAGACGCGTGCACGCGCGCGCGCACCAGCAGCGGAACCGCTTGCTCCGTTGGACGGGCAGACGAATACTGGAAGCAAAGCTGCGCGGAGAACTAAACTCCCGAGCACCGCCCACGTGGCTCTCGCAATTCCTGCGTCGCGCCGTTTGAATTTTTTCATTCTTTGCACGGCAGGAATAACTGTCGACCCATCTGAACGAAATTCGGGACCAAGAATTTTGTTATATTCGTTCACGGTTGTTTCTGACGTTTCCCAATAACTGGCAATAAATGTTGAAAAGGTTTTAGAACAATCACCGAAGAGACATTTATTCAGATAGACCGACACTTTTGGAACTACTTTCTTCGCTGCTGTGGCATGCACGCGCGAACACTTCTGTGGATTAAAGTTTCCCGCGTCGATTGAGGCAGAAGGGAATGCTGGTATTAGGGTGGCACGCCTGAAATGTCATTTTTCTCCGTGAACCTATTTGAACCCTGCCGCTGTTTCGCGCGCAAAAGATTACGGGCGTTTATAATTAACGACAGAAGAATATTTAGGGAAATTTTAGTGAATTCATGTTGCTGAATATTAGACCGTTCTACCGAAAAATTCAACTTTCATAAAGTATTACATTTCGTCCGTAGACCAATACAACGGTTGCTTTTGAAACTAGTATCGTTGTAGAATTATGTATATAAGGAAATTCTTGAAATACTACGTTTCAACCTTGAAAATAATTCGTGTATCAACTTATATGATTCACTTGTTGCGATTTCAGGCACGAGATTAGATAACGTTAATTGACTTTACCGTCCATCAGCTCGTATTGTTGTTTTGAAAATACAGACCGGTGCAATGTCCTTGAAAACACTGCGTTATCTGCGCCAAGACACGAACATTCCGGAACATATCGTACAAAATTGCGAATCATCAATATCTATGTGTTAACAAACGGCGGCACACGTGTAATTAAACCCAGCATTTCCTTCGCGGACAATACACACGTCAGTCAGCTTCTCTTACACGTTGAACACTTCATCGCGGTTTATCGTACTCGCCGTATAACAGGCGCACCTACAGACGTACATATGCGCCATGCGAGAAAAGAATTTAACCTCTTAACCGTGCGTACAAACAAACGCGTTAAAAGAACATTTTTGGGATCGATTCAGGTGTAACGGGAAGTCAATAAATCGTATCGGCACGACCTCCAGAAGGACGACCATCATGTGCAAACATCAAGCAGCGCACATCAAATGTGGCCCATGTTTGTACAAGGAAGGCGGTCTTCTTTCCATAAGAATGGCATGTGATACGATTCGACGTAACGAACGTACGGAAAGCACGAATAAATAAATACCTTGATATCCACTAGCGATAATAAATTCACTCGACGAAGAATTCCACGATCGAAGTTAGTCCCTCCCGTATCTTTTCGTTATTCCACGTCGTAATACGGGACGAGGCGAAACGAAATAATGTACACGGGACGACGAAATATGCGGATGGGAACGAGCACGATACACGGATTGATCTCTGCACCAATCTCACCGAGCGCTCGCCGGCGAATGCTCGAGCTTGAGTGCCTCGCGCTGTCTAATATGCACTCTCCAGTCTGCCCACTGCACGCCTCGACCACGGCATGGCGTACCGCTCGACGCAGACAAGGTGACTGGCGTGTTAACAGGTAAGCGGAGACCGATGCGCGAGCGCTAGTATGCAGGCGCGTGTCCCGCGCGACTACAGGTAACTATGGGAACACTTTTCTCTTTATGGGCACAATAACTTCGTCCGCATCCGAGGTACCGTGCCTCGAATTATCGCGTTATCGTTATCGGATCGAACAAGCTTTTCACCGATGATAATTTCAGATAACAATCGTTGAGCCCGTCATCCGTGATAAAGGTGAACTATAGGTTGCGGAACTTAATCTTATGATGCAGCTCTGCAAAGAAGCTCCTATTTCTACATTTATAAAAATTTTCCTGTAAATTTTTCATTTTTATTGAATAAAATCTAATTACCATTACTGATGAACATTAAGATTGTTAATTTATTTTTATAATTATTATATATCCTTCAGTCCCATGAACTTTTGATAAGAAGATATTATTTATATGCATCTAATTCGTACCTTATCTGTATTTTGAATTCTTTATGCTTGAGCCTGAAACTAACAAGATATTAGGTATAATTCGGAGTGGTGTGTTATGAATGATCGCGTAAATTGTATTCAAACACCACTGTATATTCCCCATGAAACTTTCGTTGGAAACGCATCATAAGGAGCATCTCTACTTTACCGACTGAGTCTAGATGTTTCTTCGCTGATAAATTATACGAAATTGATAATTTGGTATGGTACCCATGGCAACCGTATTAACCAGGTGCTAACAGGAGGAAGTCTTTTCCACCAACGTGGAATTTTGTTTAGAAATATGGATGGGAACGATACAGAACTTATTCACATCGCGAAACCGGAGAAAAAGTCGTTGCTCCAAAGGTACGACATACCGGTCGAGCATCTTTCGTACGAATATATTTCTCAATGTACAAATGGAAAAAAGTTGGAACGTATAGTAACTATACTGCGGTAAGTGTAAACTATAATTCAGCGGGGTTTTCAATTCTTCGAAAATTGAATTTTAATAAACAAATTCGATTGTTGTAAATCCGTGATACAATTTCTAATACATAGTTTGATTCTATTATAACAAAATGGATTATAAATAAACAATAATAATAAAAGGTAATACATTATGAAAGGACATCTAGAACTCGCCTTTTTTTAATTTACAAAATTATATCAAAATTTTGGCACTGATCCAATATTGTCAGCAATATCATTTTTTCGTATCCTCAATTCTTATCAAAACTTCTCAATATTTCTTATGCTTACAAATTCTTTACTATAGAATATTACTGTAAAATTGTACCAATTAAAATAGTTTTTACATCAAATAAATACATACACGGTGTTTTATTAATAGGTCCGGCGAAGAAGGGTATTATCCCGATTTATTGAAACACGCGGAAGAACGGCTGGCCGCTGTTAAGCCAACGAGTATAATTCTAAGAAAATGTGAACCTATTCTAACGCGAAATATGTTAAATCCAAGTGAATCTAAAGAGATTGATAAAGACATTAAACAGTGGGCGTCCGAAATGCAGTCTCGAGAGAAAGATTTAGCGGAAGGAAAGAGTACTGCAATAACAGATCCCATTCCGCAACCGAATGTTAGACAATTTAATGAAGAATCCGTGAAAGTATATTCATTTCATTGTATACTTTTTTCTTCAATTACTACGTATTGCCAATTCTTATTATTTCATTGTGTCGTTTTAAAAGTATATAACATTTAGGGCGTATTTATTAGATTTTTAACAAGAAAACATTATATTTAAGTCACCTTGATTGACTATATGCAAATTCTATTCCCCATAATCCATTTCTTTAAATATTATTTTCTTGATCTAATTAGAAAAATACAGCAACGCGAATGAAAGATTCTAATAAAACAAAACGAATCTCCTCGTGTGATTACGCTGCATGGGATAAATTCGACGTTGACACCGAATTAAGTAAAATTGACATACGGGACGAACAAAAACAGATCGAAGCTAAAAAATTTCAACAAAAGCAAAAAGAACTTAAAGAGAAAAAGAAACTGGATAAAGAAACTATTATTAACAAATGTGAGTTACAACACATCTATAGACACATATACAATACATCCTATAGTTGTTCTGAGCGTTGAATAAATTTCTGTTGATTATATGGAGTAAAAACAAATGCGCACAATTTCATTAGCATCATTAACCGGAACCGAATTAAATGTCATGGCGGAACAAGAAAAAGAAAAAGGAAATGAGGCATTTAGAGCTGGAGACTACGAAGAAGCTCTCGAACATTATAATACTAGCATAAAAATAGACTCAACTGTAACCGCTTATAATAATCGTGCGATGACATGTAAGAAAATTTATCTTTACATTATAATAATTGATATTAAAAATAATCTATTCGCGTATTTTCAGTCATCAAACTCGGTCGCCATGAAAACGCCCTTAAAGACTGCAATTTGGTAATTAGCACGGATAGTACAAATGTAAAAGCTTTGCTCCGGCGAGCTATAACTTTAGAGTATCTTAAAAGATCGTCTGAGGTATTCATTTATCAACTAGTTTGTTCATGTATTAACTTTCGTAGCAGATACTGTTAAAGCAAATGTTTAATTAATTTTCAGGCGTTATCTGATTACGAAGTTGTTTTGAAATTAGAGCCAACAAATACGAGTGCAATAGCTGGTGTGAAAAAATTAAGGAAACCGTGCGAGTCTAGGAAAGTTAGGTACGGAATAACGTAAACTATTATTTAAATTAAATTGAACTGATCCTCATCTGATATTTGCAGGATGACTATTGTGGAGCAGAACGAAACTGAAAATGAAAAGTCACAAATTAATAATGTTGGGGAAAATCAAAATTACAGTAAGCAATCTACTAAGAAATTAGGCATTGAAAATAGTATATGTTATTGCGACAGAGCACCAGGACCATCGCAATACTTGAAACCTAGACCACACTTTAGAGCAGATTACTGCCTCGATAACGATAATAGACATAACATAATGATTAAAAACGATGTATTAAAGATACCAGAATTTAATGCTAATCAGAATCTTAGTTCGACGCAAGGAACTAAAAGTTCCTCTTCATTTACGAAACCGAAATCAATTTTCTCTTGTCCGACACCCTCTAAACGAAACAGCACGGTTATCATAGAAGAATTGCCCAACGAGACTTGCAACAATAATTCTGCAACAAATAGAAATAAGTTTAACGGAACAAGTTCAAATAAAAATAATTCTATTGGAAACACTATAAATAACAATAGAACAACTGATAATAAGTCGAATGTTAAAAATTCCAATAAAAATAGGGGACCTAATGTAACGTCTTCTGCAAGAAAAATTCAAATAGCTGATAAATATGAAAAAAAGACTAGTAAACCGGAAAAACATGTTTTAAAGGTAGGTTTCCAATTACTCGATCGAAGAAAAAAATAAATATAAAAATCAATAAAATTCCAGAATTATAATAATATTGGAACAGCCTATGAGTTTATGCGTACATGGCGCTCGTTGAAGAATGATGACTTAGAAATGCATGCCCAGTTGCTGCGGTCTTTGAGTGTCGATAAGTTAGGTTCAGGTTGGTACTCGGATAATAAAATGTTTACACTCTGTGATAAAATTTTTAAACTAATTCTTTAACGAATTATATTAGTTTTAGGCAATGAACTTGATGGGAATATGTTCAGTATGATTTTGCGTTGTTTGGAGCGACATTTTTGCACACCTAGTGACACCGAGTTACTTAATAATTTTTTAAAGTCATTTAGTCAAGTGAAACGTTTCTCCATCCTCCATTTGTGCATGAACACTGAGGACAAACTAGGTATGCTTATATTGAATTTTGGGAAATACATTTGACAGTGAACATTTTATGTATTTCATAATTATGACAATTGCATTTGTTTTATAGCTGTGAAATACATAATCAATTTCTTAGAAGAGCATGGGACTTCAGAAACTTTGTCATTGCGGCAAATTTACTGCATCTAATTGTAAGAAGACTACACGCGTTCTTAGGCATTTTTGAATTTCGTAGTGACATTTCAGCGACGAGTACCAACTTTATACAGCCTAGTAACAATACACGAGATACACTACAAATAGTTACTTTTCAGTTTCACCTATAACAGTGATTATTTAAAAAGAATTGTTATTAATTAATAATAACAGTATATTCAAGAACAACATGGTTTCGACAAATTACTAATTTATATAATTTCTAGCCCAAGTCCTAGCGTAACGCTACAATTGCATAGCTTCCAATCGCGCACCCGAAAGAGACATCTCGAAATTAAGAAAGAAACTTATCTTACCATTTTTCCTGCATCTATTGGTTAAATCGAAACATTATTAACTAATACTTCTCTCAATCCTCATTGTCGATGACCATAATCATCCATATAGCATTTTCGTGCACTACGCGATGTGGCAGCACACACACCCATCCAAGCGAGTGCGCACTCTGGCTTTATTCCGACATCCGGACTCCGTGACTTTAGCGCTTCGTCAGTTGCGTACTCTTCCGTTCAAGCAGCTTGTGACATTTTTTTCTGTTACTACAAGATGTTTACTTGGATGAGCCGTGCGAATTTCAACGAGGATCCCGATAATTCCGCGTGCAAAGCCGCCATGAAACTGCTAAGAAGACAGCAGTAACTGGAAGGTACGTGATCCGGCGTGGTTACGGGCGGCCCGGGTATGTTTATAGCCTGCAAACTCTGACATAGCAATGGCGTACTGTCGCCGTAAAGGCCGTGCCAACAAAATTGTTCCCTGCCTTATTTAGCGTAAGTCAATTGTGCACGCGGTAATCCGCCGAAGAAACGGTGCCTCGTATGTGGTGACACGGCTCATAGTGACAAGAACTATTTGTGTTTCCCGGTGATGAAAAGTGGCGTTTTCTCGGTGATCATAGTGCCTCGGTTTTCCCCACCGTGGAGTGACCGCCGATCGTCGAGCGGCACGCCATCCTGCTGTAGCTGACTGAGCTCTATACTGTAAAGAGATTAAAAGCTATGTGAGTTCGGACCCATACACGAGTTAGTGTTTTTATTTATCGGCGATACGCCGATTTCAAGCGAAACAGAGTTTTTTCCGCGAAAAATATTATTACCATGGGAATATATAATACCCGCTGTGGAAATGAGCATTGACACGTAAGAAATGATTGATGTGTTTTGCACACCGTTTAGACGCGGCATATCTTGCCGTATTTTCAATAAAACCATGAATTTTCGCCCGGTAAATATTTTCATTTGATTTTGCATAGATTATATAGATTCACGACAGTTTACGTAATAATTAAAATTTTGCAAAAGTGTAGTCAAGATGTATCAATATCAAAAATAGAATTATTTTTTAATAAAACTGTATGTAGTGCACTGGTATTCATAAAACTGAATGAAAATGTAGTTTTAATTAATTTGTGGCACAAAGTTTTGTCTAGTGTAACTTTGGAATATTCAAATAGGTGTACTTCCTATACTTAAGAAATATCTCTGATCTTTAAATAAAAGTGAATATTCTATTACAAATGTTAACTTGTTTCATTTATTTCATTATTTTTGATGCCTAAAAAATTTTGTAAATTAAAGTATATCAGTTTTATTTTAAAAAATATAGGAGCATGAAATATAAAAGTTGAGGATGTACTCAAGGTCAAGATTGATCTATATTTTATGTTTTTATATAACATATGTTTATGAGTTTTTATGATGCTATTAAATTTTGTGTTATACACAATGTAATATATAACATATTAGTATTATTATATGTAATTAATTTGAAGAGAATATACTACAGTTAATTTTACAAGATTCTATGTCTTAAAATACAAATAGTAGTATAAAAGCAAGACCAGAATTCAATATAAATGGATATGTACCTAAACATTGAAGAAAATTTCAATGCAATATTTGGAAGAATTTCAACATGTTGTTATCTTAAAAGCACATGACTAAACAAAATGGTAAATAATATTATATATTGATGCAAGTTATATTAATAAAGAGTAGTGTTAATTTATAAGAAACAAATTTTTTTGTTAGGTTTATTGATGAAGATGAAGATGAAGAAACAATAGGAATACCTGTTTCTCCAGCAAATTCTGATCAATTGCTTGGCCATACACCATCAACACCTGGTAACAGTGAGTATATGTGTTTCAGTTACAGTCATTAATTTACGTTACTTATCATTAAATTTTATCATTTTCAACCCCTTCAATATACATATAATATTACTTAAAAGTATATATGTTATTTCAGAGGAAGCACAAAAGTTTGTTTCTCTTGCAGTAACCCCGGATGAAGCTTTTCATGATCCTTTACGGTACCAGAAATTTCCACTCCCTGGAGGTAAACCTTTAAATATTAGACGGGGTCCAGGTAGACCTAGAAAAGAACGTCCACCTGGAATTACACGTGGTGGTGGTACTCGTAGACCTTTTGGAAGAGGAACTACTAGGGGAAAAGGGTTTGTACTATATATATTCTGTTAATGAAGAACATAAAAGTATGAAAGAGAAATTTTAAATTATGTTATGTATAATCCATAAATACATCGTCATTTAGTCTCGGATATACAAGAGGTGTACCGCGCCGTACTAAAAGTAAAGATGACGACACGCATTCAGAGTCCCCGAGTCCTCTTCGTCACGGTGAAGATGCTACTGCTGCGGACGGAGAGTCATCCAACACCGAGCGATGTATGCCAGCACCAGAAGAGCCACCATACTTTCCAGAACAATGGCAAGAAAACATTATTATTTCTACTTTTTTTTGTAATTTACGATGGTATAGAATGGTTGTAACAATATATCTGTGTATATCTATTTTTTAGGCCAGGGAAAGTGTGTGCTCTGTGTAATTTGGGTGAACGAAGTCAACTTGGTCAGGGTGAACTGTTAAGATTTACCTGCCCTGAAGGTTTTACGCCTGAAAAGTCCACCAATCGCGACGATACAACTGATCATCTTGTTGATATATCTACTGGAGACAAAAGTCCACGTACAGCAGGTCCTGGTGCTGTGACTTGCCGCCGGCAAAAGAGTCTAGCTAAGTGCAGGTATTTTAAAAAATTCTTATGTAATAAAAGAATACATTGTTAATATTATTGTACTAGAATAATGTCTTATAGGAATACTAGTCTAACAAATTTTACGGAACCAGTGGAGGAATTAACAATAGTTGGGTATTCAGAAGAACCCGAAATAGGAACATTATTTGAATCGACTGGGCACTATTATGTTCATCAATCATGTGCAATATGGTCGAGCAGTACCCAAGATTTAACAACAGAAGCGTTAAGCCCGGCAGTAGTACAGGCTTCGTCGAGGCGCTGTGCTTATTGTTCCCATTATGGAGCTGGAATTCCTTGCAAAGTAAGTGCCTTTCCGTTTCACTCTCGTTGAAAAGAAAATTTCTTCTTAATCTAATAAATAACATTGTACATTATTTATACTTTAACAGGTGGCATCGTGCAATCGTTATTTTCATTTACCATGCGCTGCAGCTTCAAGTTGTTTCCAGGATACAAAGAGCTTGTCCCTTTTTTGCAGTCAACATTTGGGACAAGTTCCACTTTTGTGTAAGTTCTATGTGAAATTTATATTATGTATATGCGAAAGTAATGGCTGTGTTTCCATAAAAAATCTTCAATAATATTGAACAGTAACTACAATATCTTATACTTGAAATATTTATCCTCATTTTTTATGACTATCACGACTTCCATGTCAATAAAATGAAATTAAAATCACAGTACCAAGTTAAATACAATGGCCATTACTCTTTTATACACCTAATGTGTTTGTAAATTTGTTCTCGTTAAGTAAATTAGTGGGTACATCTATGTGATCTGTTTCATTTTAGTGAACGGTGATGTTACTTGTATGCAGTGCCGTGGAATGGGGGATGTTTCCAACCTAGTAATGTGTTCTATCTGCGGCCAACATTACCATGGCAGTTGTGTCGGTTTAGCACTACTGCCTGGTGTACGGGCTGGTTGGCAGTGTGTAAATTGCAGAGTATGTCAAGTGTGTCGTCAACCAGAAGATGTTTCGAAAGTAATGTTGTGTGAACGTTGTGAAAAAGCGTATCATCCTAGTTGTTTACGACCAATTGTTACATCTATACCTAAATATGGTTGGAAGTGTAAGTGCTGCCGTGTATGTACAGACTGTGGTTCGCGTACACCAGGCGCCGGTCTTTCATCACGGTGGCATTCTCATTACACCGTATGTGATTCGTGTTACCAACAAAGGAACAAAGGTTTCTCGTGTCCTCTATGTAGAAAGGCTTATCGGGCTGCCGCGTATAGAGAAATGGTTCAATGTAGTGCATGTAAAAAGTTTGTTCATGGTACCTGTGACCCTGAGGCTGATCCGTTAACATACCAGCATCGTAAGGAAGCTAAACCTGACTATGAATATGTTTGTCTTCACTGCAAAAATATGGCGCTTGTAAAAAGGAAAGATAATATTGATGATTACGGTGGAGATTTAAGTTTAAGCGCGTCGCAAGACAGTCTGTATGGTGATGGAGATTCATCTGAATTCGATTATCAAGGTGGATCAGAAGAAGCACTGTATTCTATAGGTCTTGGAAAAGGAAAACCATTCTGTGCATCGAAGATCGCAAAGAAGAGATTAGGACTCGGGAGTGGATTAATTGGCAGACCGAAAGGAATTGGTAAGCTTGGATACCAGAAGCGACAAAAGATGACAGAATTTGGGAGGAAAAGAGGCCCCAAAGCGAAAATGAGAGGTATCTTTGGAGTACCTGGTGTAGGATTACAGGTATAGTAGACACTTCGTTGCATATTATTCCTTTTTTTTTTTGTATGTAGGTACATAAATAATTGTAAATCTTCTGAAACGAATATTTATTCTTATTTCAGAGACCAATGTCAGACTCATTTTCGAAGGAAGATGAACCAGGCATTGAAAATAGACTTGTATTATGTTCCGCAAAGGATAAGTTTGTATTGACTCAAGATATTTGCGTCATGTGCGGTGCAATTGGCACTGACCAAGAGGGGTGTTTAATTGCTTGCGCACAATGTGGTCAATGCTATCACCCTTATTGCGCTAATGTCAAAGTTACTAAAGTAATATTACAAAAGGGTTGGCGGTGCCTTGATTGTACAGTATGCGAAGGTTGTGGCGAACGCAATGACGAGGGTCGTTTGATTTTATGTGACGATTGTGATATCAGTTATCATATTTACTGCATGGATCCGCCGTTGGATTACGTACCGCACGGCACTTGGAAGTGCAAATGGTGTGCACACTGTCAGACGTGCGGTTCAAATGATCCAGGATTTAATAGCAGCTGGCAGAAGAATTACACGCAGTGTGGCCCTTGTGCGTCTTATACTGCCTGCATATCTTGTCAGGAGGCGTACAGTGAAGGGGACCTAATTATACAATGCATCCAATGCGAAAGGTGGTTGCATTGTGCGTGTGACACGATCAAGAGCGAGGCAGAAGCAGAGAAATGCGCAGAAGAAGGTTATATTTGTATACTTTGTCGTCCAAGAGATGTTCCGCCGCCACACCTTCTATGCAGTCAACCTAAACCACAACCAAACAAATATCCCCGTTCGCCTCCGCCAACATCACGCAGTCCAGAATTGTATAAACCGTCCCCTCAACAGTACTTGATCGATGGTGTTTACTTATCCGAAGCCGGAATGAATCACATAAAATCATTGACGTCCGAACATCAACAGACGAGAAAGAAACGAAGAAAAATGCATCCATTAATAGACAAGGAAGCGGACATAATGGCCACCATAGAATCTGTAGTTGCTGGTGGCAGTTTAGATAATTCTTTAGAAGAAAATGGAGCAAAATTAGATTTAGGAGATGTAAAGGACGAACCCACCGAAGTACTCAAAGAGGGCATGGTATGGACGCCGCGTGGCGACCAGCCACCGCCCGAAGGTTTTAGTATTTATACAACTGAAAATGGCATACCAATTTTAAGACGCAAACGCCAGCGTAACTTGCAAAAGTTAGGTATTGGAGGTTTTATTGTGAGACTAAGGGGCACTCGCAAGGACAAAGAGGAAGACGGCGATACTGAGAAACCATCCGACTCTACGGTTAGTGTAAATGATGACAAGCCAAGGAGGAAACCACAGAGAAGAAAACCAAAGACGAAATTATCCGAATGTTTTCCTCTCTACATGCAAGAGGCATTCTTTGGCAAAGATCTTATGGACACGACCAAAGACAAGGAACTGGAGAGTAGCAGTGAATCGGATAGCGAAAAAAATGTATCTGGAAACGCGGATACCATTCAGCTGTCTCAAGATGAACTGAAAGCGATGGAACAAGTTAAGGCCAAGCAGGAGAAGGAAGAAGAAAAATTACCCGCAGAAACTCCCATCAAGAGAGAAGAGGGTATGGAAGACGAAGGTAGTGACACGGAAGCACTTGGAGATATCTTACCGATTTCTGGTGATTTGCTTGATAGTGACCTTGTCAATACTATCATGAATGAACCAGATGAAGACTTAGCTAAAGCTGGCGAGGCATTAGATGAATTGGACGACACGCCAGGGACGACTAAAGATGAACTGACGGATATTCTAAGTCCTCATTTCAACCTAGAATCGATGGTTAGGGATACAGGATTACCTAATATGGATAGCAAAGATATCGAAGAGATATTCAAAGGGGTTTTGACTGATGAATCTCAAGAGTCTCAAGAATCATCGGTGTTTTCTGTTCAAGCTCAAGCCCCTCACCCTTCATCTTCTACAACACCTCTCGTGTCTCCTTCACCACACCCTGGTACGTGCTTATTTAATTAGATGGTTATTTTCAGTATATCGAATACGAGTTTAACTGTATTAATTCTTATAATTACAGGCATGCAAACAACCATCCCTATACCAAGGCCACAAGTACCTGGTACACTACCCTCTGTTGGCCAATCTAACTTAAATTCTCCTATGAGTTTTCCACCACCATCACCATATCATTCGGAGTACAGCAAGTACGTTCGCATTTTTATATATATATATATCGTGACATTATAAATTAATATCTTACTTTAGTTAACACATTCAAACTTTTCATTATACAGTAGCCCTCAGTTCAGTCCTGCCTTCTCGGAACCACCAAGTCCCTGGGTTAATCCAGATGACGAGGGTACCACACCGGCAGGCAATACCACAATCTCATACAACCAAAGAAGTAATCTTAAAATGGAAGCCGATGAAGCTTTAGGTACGGGGGCGACTATATCATCTGTACTCTACGCAAATATCAATCACCCAGAATGGAAAACAGAGTATCCAGGTACGTATGATTAATAGCGGTCAGTTAATTCGCCTCGTGTCTATTTTGCATGCAAGATGGATCTAGTTAATAATATACTTGACTATATCATTTAAGCTTGGTCAGAAAGATGCAAGCAAATATTGAAGAAATGGCGTGCACTGCCCAACGACAAGAAAGCCCCATATCTAACACTCGCGCGAGACAATAGAGCTGCGATTCGTATGAAAAAGACTCAACAGGTAGGAATAGTTTTTAGAGATCTTATTAGCGATACAGGTGTTAGAGGAAGCGTGAATCTTATATGTGATATGTATCCATTTTCATTTTCAAAGATGTCTTGTGCTAACACACAGGTCAAACTAACAGCTTGTCCTTTGTGTCCGATACCTATACTTGAAGCTCTTAAGGTTTCAATTATCTTTTATCACTCGTGAAGTCAGACAAAGTGCAGAGGCATAAATACAGTATAGATCGCAAAGTTTAAAAAGTCGACGTGAAACTATATTAACTTTCATTTAAAGTCCAATAATATACTTATCTGTTCCATATTGAACGTACTATGCGATTCCTTTTTCGTTATATTAATCACCATCATGAATGTTATTCTATTCTCTAATTACACACGTATAGAAACACATGTTCTCTACTTACATGAATATATAAATCATTTCTTCTAACACTGTCCATACCTTCAGATCATGTTTTGTTAGAAGTGTAGATGCTAATTCGATACTATAGGAAATACCAATCTAAATCTAGTTGATCCCCCATAGCGTCCCCAGATATTCCTTAGAATCCTTTGGTGAATTATTACCTGTGTATGATGTATTTTGGAAATATGTAAGCCATGAAATACTATAACGTAAGTGTGTGAACGAGGCACCCCTTGAACCGACAGATATCCAAGGATATACCAAGCACGACCCCAGTCACTGCAACAAGTGCACCTACCATCATCACCAAACCTGTCACAACTATGACATCAGCTCAAGTTTCTTCAGTAGTAGCTATGGCCTCCAACCAAAGGCAGATCGGACTTTTGACTTCGGTGGGCAGTGAAAAGTCACAGGATAAGAACGGAATGACTGTGTCCGCGACAGGAGTGACAGTGTCGACAGCTAGCAGTAATCATCATGCGGAGGTGTGTGCGGTGCAGGGACCGCAGAAGCAGCTAACATCTTCTTCCCCGAGTCCTTCTCCAACATCCACGACCCCTTCTTCTTCACCCAGGCCCAGTTCTGTGAATTCTATTAATTCCATTAACAGCCTGGCGCACCAAGAGATTACCGGTGGCCAGGCTAGAGTAGCTCAGTCGCCAGCCACGCCTTGCACAACAGCAACTGCTTCTTCTTACTGCAACACGGGCGCCGGTGAAGGGCAGCATCAAACGTCACCATCCCAGCAACGTCCTACACCTGCTCACATTACGATCAGTACCAGTACTATTGCTAACAGTCTGACCATCTCTCAGGCATCCCCCACTGCCAACGTTATGGTGGGGGTAGGTCCTGTTCGCCAATTATCCTCGGTAGACCACCAGATTAGAGTGCTCACCCCATCTGAAATCATGCGCACCCTCCCCTCCCTCAGCCAGGAGCACTACGATCCGCCACCCACTGCAATTATTCACACTGTACCTGTACAGTCCCCGGCTATGGTGAGCCACCTGTTCTGTGCCTCTAGTGTCTTGCCTTGTGCCACGTGTCTGATCGACATTTTTAGTGTCCTTCGTCTGTTTTTTTGTTTCATTTCTTTTTTAGAATGAAAATATTAGAATTATCATGAATCGGTGCCTTGCAATAATTTCAGTCATAGCTTAGTTATATCTACCGAAGGTCTGAAACACTTAACGTTGAAGGTAATTTATATTGTCTCGTACTGTACGAAATAGTGTTTCAGAACATTGGTCTTTCTTCGTAATGGGGTGACTGATTTAATGTTGCATTTGTACATATTGAGTTGTATTATATTTTATTGATCAGACACTGTTAATTGTATACATATACATTTATTTCTATTAGATAGCAATATATTATGTTAGATTGTAGTATTATGAGTCATTTATTTGCATAGTTTATCACATTATATATATGGCATGTTGAAGACAACTGGTAGCACAAATTTATTTATTTATTCTTTATCCGTTATATTCCGAAAATGTTATATACAAACATGACATTTCCTCCTTTCCCATGTACTTAAATAAGTATGTTGCTTATTGTGACTTGTGTTGAGTTATTTGGTAGTTCTTTTTTTTTTTTATTGCAATGTAGTACTTTATTTCCCATCCACGACAATGTTATAATTAGTTTTACTAACTTTTGTTGCTTTTCCAGATGCTTTTGTGTCTTCTTGTACTATGAACTGTTACTTATTGTATTTATAGTGTTATAGTTCAATAGATACTGCTATTAATTAATGTCTGATGATGTACTCAAAATTCTTAGTTGCTAACATGAATAACTACAGTTATTTCTTAAATTGTACAGAATATTTCGCATATACTTATGCATATTACGGTGTAATGAAATAAGTCCTTTGTATTTTACTTGGTTCATATGTAACAGAACAAGTAATCTTATTCGTGTACTACAAACAGTACAAGTGATATATTTTTCTATATTCGGTGGTACAGTGCATGAAGAATACTTAAATTAATCTAAGATTGGATGTTTATGGGTGTTCTGTGTGGTAAAGCTGGTTTTTCTTTCACATAAACCTTTGATTATATAACATTTATTTTAGATGGTGGCTGGTCATTATTATAACTGTGTTGCACATACAGAAACAATGAGATTTCGCTAATCGTATTAATTTAGTAATATGCCATTGTTTTTCCTGAATGTTGAAACTTAAAGTACACTTTTGGCTGACTGTCAATTCGCCTCATTGTATATTTTTAATTGCTTCAAGGAAAAACAGATCATTATATTCTTTGATTAATATTAATCAAGTAACAGAGTATTTGAAAACACTAATATGTCACTGCTATTTGAAAATTCTTATTATGTGCTCTAATAACAATGACTACAAGGATATAATGATCTCACATTGTCCGATATTTCGTTATATTAATAAAATTGTTTTCGGCAGGAACAAGAGAGACTTTCCAATAGAGATCGTTCCACCAGAGAAGCTGAACAAGAACGCCAATGGAAACAATTACAAGCATTGCGTCAACAGCAAGCGCAAATGCAGCAGCAAGTTATTCATGAGCAACGTGTACATGGTATGTAATACTCGATTATACACAAACAGTATAATAATAATAATATCGTAAATTCAACTTTTCATCGTTTCCCTTCAATAGCTATCGCCAGAGTTCACAGACAAATAAGCGAAGACAATACAACTCCAATGAATACTGACAATACCGCAGGATTGACAACACAATTACAAGTCACCACTTCACAGGTCAGTATTATCGTATATCCAATATAATAACGTAAATAATTTTTAATACGTTATGTTTTACAAAAATTACAGGATGGAAATCATATGGGACCACTAGCGTCACCCTCTCCTGGATCACGCAACACATTTGCTGCCCCTCCTGTGAAAGTGACACGAGGACTAGCACCACAAAGTCCTCATCAGGGTATACCACGTTTACCTAACCAACCCTGCGCAGCAATGACCCGTCCAGTTGGAACTGTGGTCAGGCCTGGGATACCGAATAATTTTACGCAACCACCCTCACCGTTCTCGCCGCAAGCTCCACAATCTCCCCATGATTTTCCGCAGTCTCCAGCTTCTTCGCAATCACAAGATCATTTTCAACGTTTCGACAATACCGAAGCTTTTTCCCAAGGATCCCAAACACCCAGGTCACAAATATCCGGTACACCCACGTATTCTACGTCTCCCAGAAGCGACGTATTTTCTCAGCCCCCAGGTACACCGCGGCCTATGTTTAATGCCCCTACTACTCGTCCTACTACACATGTATATGCACCATCTCGTACACCTGATCCCTACAGTAGTCAACCTCCTACGCCCTCTCCTGCCCCAAACTATCCTTCGCCAAGACCAGAATCAAGGCAAGATTCGCAGCCGCCCGAGGTATTCAATCAACAGCCAGAAGTGAATAGACAGTTGCGTGATCTTCTCCAACGACAGCAGTTCAACAAGAAAATGGAACCTGTGAATCCTGCGTGGAATCAAGGTATATTCGATAAAAGCTCTATTGTATGTGTTTTCTTATTATAATATTGATTTTTGATTTTCCGTGTATTTATTTTCAGACGGTCAGAACAACACTGAAAACAATCCACAACAATTTGAGGCAGCGCATATACAACTTCCTCAACATTCTCAAGCAACAAATAATACTGGAGAGGGTACTTTCAGACATCCTCTTCCTCCAGGTATCGTTAGACCCAGGATGCCTATTCAGCCAAATGTTCTGATAAGAAATCAAATTGGTATGTTTATGCTATTTTCGTTTACTGAGTTTTAAGATACACATGTTATATGTATATTTCATTGTTGCTATGATTTCATGTGCATGTAGGAATAAATGCAAGACATCCTGTAGCAGCGAACGTAGATGCCAGGCTGCAAAGTATAGATCCACGAACTAGAATGTTGCTGCAAAGACCACAAGTAGCGGCAGCAATACCCCAGCAACACTTTCAAGGAAGTCAGACTTTGCAAACACGTATGCCAGCTATTAGGAGTCCTATCGCTGAACCGTATGATGTCTTACAACAACAAAGGTTTCCAGGTATGTCCGTTGCGTCATATAATTACATCTAAAAGTCAATGAATATGTAACTATTGAGAATTGTATTACCAGATCCTAATCAAGGACAAATTATGGGGCCGCGCATAGTGCGAGCACCGCAAGACAATTTAAATCAGGGAATCAGAATGTTAAGTACGCAAGGGATGGTGAGAGCACCCCTTATTCCAACAACAGTTGGCGAAGCTACTGTCAGTCCCTCCGAACCATCTGAGATTCCGGATAATGTGACTGCAGAGCTCGAGAAATTGGAACAGGAGGGAGCACCGATGGTCGAGGTCGAGGGCGTAAGTGCAATATTAGGTGACCTAGGCGATGACGATGACGAATTGCTCGGTAAGCAGTTTATCTGTAATTATACATATATGTATAACACAGAATGTACACATAACCGACGTTTTTTTTTTTTTACAGCTGAAATGGGAGCGGACTTTAATATTTTGGAGTATGCCGATCCCGAATTAGACAATATAACCGGTGGTGAAAAAACAAATATACTTGATCTAGATCTCGAGCAAGTCGAAGTAGAAACGAAAGATGAAAAACAAAAAAAGGAGGTTAAGGATGAGGTGCGGAAGTCGACAGACTTGGGCGCCACGAGTGCAGTGCATAGTGACATAAATGATAGTTGTACGACGACCACAGTACAGACACCGACGGAAACATCCAATGCCCCGACACAAGCGCCGATTGTAGCACCTATTACAGCAACATCACAGACACCGCAGCAACCATCCCCTATTATGCCCCAGTCGCATGTGCAAGCTGTTAATGTGCAACAACAAATGCATCAGCACGTACAGCAAGCCGCAGCAATGGGCAGACCTATGCCTCCGGGGACACGGTTGGTATCGCCCGATGGAGCAATTGGCGTTGTTACGTCGACCAATACGGTTACTGTCAGTTATCCGTCCACATTCCCTGGACATCCTCAGAGACTACCGCAGACGCATATTCAAGGTAGGAAACGCTACAAAATACTGCATATAAGTGACGTATTAAAACTATGTGTTGTGTACAGAAATGGGCAAACTCATTATCTAGATAACAAGTTTCGAATAACTGTGGAAATTTCAATTTTCATAATAAAATAATACTTTTTTATGAATGAATCGACATTCGTCGAACAAGTATTTAATCCTATTAACTGTTTAAAGGTCAGAACGACACCCTTAGATACTATTATTCTAATAAAATTCTGCCCAACTCTGGTTGTGTACCTCTCTTTTTTACTAATTTTTGTTTTGTTATTATAGTATCTCAACAACAACGTCTAGGTATGAGAGTAGCAGGCGTACCAAACGTGGCTGGTAGAGTGGTCGCTGTGAACCATATGATCGGCCCGCGTATGCCACTAGCGCCACCGCCGCCACCACCGCCGCCTCCATATCCTGGACCACCACCACCATACCCTGGACCCATACAGGTTTGTATATATTACAGGCATTTTCGATGTTTTGAAATTTTTGCATCGCTTTAAATCTTGAGTATTTTTACGCAATTATATCTAACACTCTCCTCTAACCATGAGAAAAAGATATTTCTCGCAGTCCGAACGAAAGTAATAAATGCTTTTCGATTTACGTAACACGAATTGGTAAATTCCGTTCACCTTGAGAAACATAAAACTTGATATTAAGTTGTTCGTTGATTCTATACAAATATCATGCACACATACATATTTATTATAATACGTTTATCAATACGGTGTAATCAAACGTGAGTTCACATTTATGTGGGCATAGTACTTAACGTAAGGTGGTAGTTAATTCTGTAACTTCGTAGTATTCTGAATTCTTGTAATTGTTTGATACATACTGCCGAGTTGTGTTTATAAAAAAAGAACAACCAGAGAGAACAGGAGATTTCGAGTTTGCTATGAACGTAGGTGTAGGCAAGTAATTTATTTAATATGAGAGTATTTTGGCTGGTAAAATGGTGTTTTGGCCTGGGTGTTTGCAATGCATTGGTGTTGGTGCATGTCTAGATGGGGCTGTGCCCAGGTGGGCGGGGTATGACGCGGCCCCCGGTCCATATAGGGCACCCAGTACCGGTGGCGGGCCCACCAATGGCCCCTGTGGTACATACTGGTACGCCCGCAATGACACCTCACCCTCACCGAAGGCCCTTGCTTCTGCAGGTGAGCAAGACTTGGGGAATTTATAGCATTTGACACAAAGTATCACCTGCAATGATACCAAGAATTAAAGATTTTCAATATTTTTGCACCACTTCTTTTCCCCTCTGTCCTTAATGTAATCAATGATTGCAAGAAATACACTTAATGATAAATTGTTTGCATACTATTTGATTAAAATACGTTACTATTTCGATTCGAAGAAAGCATTGTATGTTCGTATTAATAATTTTCAGTAATTAATTAAAGATTATTGGTAATTATCTCAATGTCCCTTTGATTTTCTCTGTCTGTACTAACAACACATACGCTTCTGTTTTAACTTATTAATTTACCGTTAGTAATTACACGATATATCTATATGATAATCTGCTATGTATTTTGAATCTTGAGAAAGTATTTCACAGATAAAAAATAATTACAGTGGATTCTGATTGATGGTTGCTACATCTTATAAAATTTGTAAAACATGTTGCATTTATATGTATGCATGTGTGCTATAAATCGAGACAAATATTAGGCTTGATGATACTACATGTAATATTATTGATATTTGCTGGAAAAAAAACAATGTTAAAGTTCTGTTTATGTTCGACATTTCTGTAAAACTATTTTATGTAACAATTTTTATGATGTGAAAGTTAAATGAAAATTGTTGTAGGGCTAATACACCTGCATGTTCGTATTTTTTCGTTAGTCGGAATGATCGGTGTGCTTCGTTTCAATCTACAATAAACTCAGATTGTGATATATGAATTAGTCATTTGGTTCTCTATTTACATTCACAATATCCGGTTAAATTGTTGAAAGTTAGATAAGCTGTCAGTAGTCATTATCGCAGGAACAACCGCTGTTGCTGGAGGAACTATTGGAACAAGAAAAACGTGAACAGGAGAAACAGCAGCAGCAACAACAACAACAACAACAGCAGCAGCAGCAGCAGCAGCAGCAACAACAACAGCAGCAACAAAGTGATAATGCAAGCTCTGGAGGATCTCTTCTTAGTGACAGTGAGTTTGAAAGATTTAAAGCAGACGTTTTGGGCTCTGCACCTCTTGCTTCTCCTCCACAAGGAATTACATCAGTACCTGGAGGAGTTCCTGTAATTAGGCCACCTTGTACACCAAGACCACCATCCGCTCCAGGTACCAGTTGGCAGCAACCAGTACCAGATGCCTCAAAATTAACAACCCAAGTGCCCAGGCAACCGATAGCTACACAAACACCACCTGAACGTCAGTACCACAAATATACACTTAACTGATTTAATTTGTTCCATACTTACACAAATGCATAAAAAGTTCTCGGTTAGACTTCAGTATCCAAATGGTCGAACACAGGTTATTGCTTACCACCAATTAGAACTTTTCGAGTCCACTGAAGCATTCTTGCTGCGTTTGTGTCAGTATGACACGAATCAAATGAATTAAGTGTATCTGAGAATCGAAATGAAACTTAATTCATTCTATTTTCTGTGTTACAGCGAGGGTTGCTACCTTTAACATTTCTCAAATACCCGCTCCGCCCACGCCCCCGGAGAATATCGTGAACGAACAGGACCGTCAAGCACAAGCGCAGTACGAACAGTGGCTGAACCATCAACATCAAGTGTTGACCCAGCAACTGAAGTATTACGAAACTGAGGTACAAAAGCTGCGTAAAATACGAAAAGTAAGGATAGAATATTTTTCTGTTGCGGTGTTTTCTGTTTTCTAGTCTCGCACGATCCAGATTCATTACAGTTACACTCTTCCCTAATTTTACAGTCCCTCAATAGTAAACAGCGTCAGCTGAGAAAATCCGGGAACGAACTACCGGAGAACGATGCGGCCGAACTTCAGCGTATTTCCAGCGAGCAAGCAATATTACAGAAGCACCTCGACGCGAGTCGCAAGCAAACGCGGCAACACGGGATGTTGATACAAGAGTATCATAGCAAACAGCAACAGAGACAACCTCAACAGCAAACCAGCGAACCGTGTTCGCCTTTGATGTCTCCGGCTCAGCAGTCACCGATGCACAGTCCTGCGGCAGTCGTTTCTCAGAGCCCAGGCCCTGGAAATGTCCCGACAAGTATGATACAGCATTCACCGGTGACGCCCATTATACAGCACAGTCCAAATCCACCGTTACTGCAGCACAGTCCTGGAAACCCACAATCAGGAAATCCAGGAACAATGTCTCCTCATAATATGCAACAATCGCCTAGAATTGGAACCCCACATTCTCAGAGCGAAGAAAGTCCCTTCAGTCCGGGTGCGATGCCTTCTCCAGGAATGTGTGGTCCCACGGCCACTAGAATGACGTCTCCTCAACATCGTGCAATTATTACTGGAAGACTTGCAACAAGTCCAGGCGCGTTTACACCAGACAATCGGAGCACACAGCAAATCATTGGGGATCAAGGAGTCCGAGTACACGGCCTTACTCAACGTTTCGTCCGTCCACCTGCGGTAGGCGAACCTGGACAAAGACCTAGAATGCAATTACAAGGAGGAATCGTCTATGGACAACGTTCGCCGCTTGGAAGCCCCCAACCTACGCAGCAAACATTAATGAACCAGCAACACCAACAAATGCTTCAACGGCAACAGATCATTCAACAGCACGATAACGCTGGAATCCTTCAAGATGGGCAGAACACTATAACACAGCGTACCCTGCAAATGGCACAGCAAAGGCAACAATTACTACAGCAACAGCAGCAGCAACAACAAATCGTACAGCAACAGAGACAGCAGTTCTTACAGATGCAACAGCAGCAGCAACAGCAGCAGCAACAACAGCATAATATGCAGAAACCACCGAGTTCACCGATGGTTTCTCAACCAGCTAATTCTCCAAGTCCTCAGCTACATCAACAGATTCAACAAAATTATGGACAACCACCAAGTTCACCTATGCCTCGAAGTCCAATGGTTCAACAAACGATGGGCTCGCCAATGCTTCAGCAGCAGTTAAGTCAGACTTCGCAACCTCCGAGTCCAATGAACACTAGAATACATAATCATCCACCTAACTCACCAATGATATCGCAATATCAACCACCGAGTCCTATGTCTCGTAATCATCCTTCGACATCGCCAATGCTACAACACCAATTGAACAACACACATCATCCTCCAACGTCTCAACCACCCAGCTCTCCAATGCCCAGAAGTCCGATGGTTGGCGGATCACCCATGCAAATGCAGAGAAGACAATCTACTGGTAATAGCCCAGCGATGCCAGATCGACCGCAAAGCGTCGAAAATCCAGGGACCCCAAGAACACCACATACTCCGCACGCACCACATACACCGCACGGTTCGTATACAACTCAGAGTTCAAACAACATCCCGGTGTCAAATGACCAACAACAACAGATACAACAATCTCATCAACATCAACAACAGTCAGTACAGCAAGACCAAGCTTCTTCGGCGGACCATACAAACAGGGGCGGAGGAAAGCCGCATAATCCAATGAATCCAATACCATTCTTAAGTGGTTTCGGGCGATTTGGATACTTTAAGCTCGGTCTGAGAGGCGGTTCTCCTATGTGGTCAACGAAAGCGGAGACCAGTAAAGGAAAAACGTCCGAGTCGCATCTTTTAAACATCGACGAGAAACCGAACACTTCCGTGGTGGTGCACAGAAAGACCGGCATACCACAGTCGAAGATTAATTCGTTAGTCTGTGCTGATTATAATGACTTTGACGATGACTCGCATACACCGCCACAGACACCACCAACTACCATAGAAAGTAAACAGGCAACATCGTTGTCTGATAACGGGCCATTAACCTTAGGTAGCCCAAGTAGCAAAATGGAACCGATCCCTGACACAACCGATTACGACGACGATAAGACTATTGTAAACACCGAGGTAACGTTAAGTTCGACTGCGCAACGGGACAGCGACGATATCACAGTGATAGATCAGTTTGGTGATTCAGAACTCGTTGACGTGATATCGGGAACGTTGGAAGGTGATATACAGGAAGAATATGTGCTATTCGAGCCTGGGATGGTTGTGGACTTATCTGCAGACAGTAACGATTCTCTCTGTCATGCGTTGGTCAACGACGGTAGCCAAGGGCATGATTTAGTTCAAATATTAGAAATTGAGAATCCTGAATCTCAGACAGATGAGCCAATACTTAGCGACGAGGACTTGGTGCCATCTCACGCGAGAAATAAGAAGGGCCTTAGGCTGGACATAGTGAGGACGTTGCAATCTGGAAAGAGGTTAGTCGCAGTTACAGACACACCTGAATCACCTGATCAGGAGGAGCTTCGTGTGGACCCCTCGCCTGGATCATACATGGACCAATCACCCGAACAAGATCTCATGGTGTCTTTCGTTAGTGAATCTGAAGTAGTGATTATCGACCCTAGTACAAAGTCGCCGGAGGATAATTTATCTAAAGAATCGTGTACGGAGGAAGTGGAGAAAGCAGATGGCATTAGTGTTCCGGAAGCACCGAAGGAAAACGCCGTTCCGGAGCCGGTCACCGAAGATCAATCAAAATCCCAGAAAGAATCAAAGCAGAATAGAAGTCCCACGTCGTTCGTGTTTTCTGAGAAAGTATTATATAATCAAATCCCGCCATCGAGTGTTCATCATGCGAACATAGGCGACCTGTCTGCAAGCAAGCCGACAGTTTCCTTATCTACTCTTGAAAGTACAAATATCAGTACCAGCAATGTAAATACAGCTACTACATCTACCAGCGTCTTAGTAGCCACCGACTCGGCTGTTAAAACGACCCCAATATTTACAACCTTGAGCATTACGAAAGACATTGTGTCTACTTCTTTCAATAATAAGAAACAACTGCCATCGACCATGGCAAGCATTGTCGCGGATGCCAAAATCGCGGCGAAGCTGAGCCAGACAGCTTTAGAAAACATCACAATTAGTTCGCAGAGCACGATGAAGATGGAGCCGTTGCCGAAAGTCGGTTCGCCAAATCCGGAAGTTTCGAAACCTCTCGTGATGTCATCGGAGAAGTTGACATTGTCGACTCCCAGTTTACAAAACGAATACACCAGTTTCATGCAAAACTCCGCTACGACCACGATAGAGTCGTCAAGTAATCCCACAAAATTAGTTCTGAGTGTGCAACCAACATCCGTCACGCTGTCAACACCAAAAATGTCTATACCTGATCTTCCTAAAAGGGAAACCGGAAGTAACTCGGTGGCGATGACAAAAGAAAATCAATTGGACGCTTTCGATAAAACTCCCAAAGGTAAAAACGAGAAGGATGAAACTGATTATTCGGGGAAGGGTTTAGATGAGAACAGTACGGATTCGTTGAGCATGAACGTTATTACCAGTTCAGCTGTAGCCCAGGAACCAACGTCGTCGGATGACAAGAAAAACGATCCGTTGAACACCACGGATGAATTAGAGAGCATGCTAGAAGCGATTCATAATCCTGCCGAAAATACCATAAGCAGAGAGAATACCCGTGCAGACAGTAAAACAGATGCTGTCTCGTTTAAGAGGATATCACCCGTGACGGACGATTTATCATTGGTAAATATTTTAGAAAATGACGCAGAGCCTGTTGAGAATGAAAACAAGGATGAGACTGTGACAACTTCCGAAGCTCAGAGGATCAATAATAAGCCAAAGGAAATTGAAACTAGTATAGCAGACACCAGTTCGTTGAGTGTACCTCAGAAAGAAAAGAAACACGACGAATTGTGTGCAGACATTGAAACGAACAAATCGTACGTGCAACACTGTTTGAATGAAGAGAAGGGTATGATGGACGAGTCGTCCGACGATATATTGGACATGCTGCATAATATCATATCGTCCAAGCCAGAAATGGCGAACAGTGACATACTTCAGGAGGATAGGTCCAGAAAGACAAGTATGATGTATGAATTACCAACACCGTTGGACACGTTGCCTTTGAACATTCTCCAGGATTCTTTAATGGATCTGGAGCAAGAGCATTCGGACAATGAACATCTGTTGTCGAATGAAAGCAAAGGACCAAAACCACGGAAAGCAACTTCACCACCTGTAGAACCCACGCCTAAGAAGAGCTCTCCCATTCCTCATCAGAGCACTCCTATGGTAGTGAGCACAATAGCCCAGTTGCAGAAATGCACAACAACGGTACCTCATCTTTCCCCGCTGTCAAAACCCACCGAACTGACGTCGAACGTTGCCAACGTTTCGCACCAGCTGAGAACGTTGCTCTCCTCTCTGCAAACAAACCACTCGCAAAATTGTACATCTGTGAATCAATCCGCCATGGTTACGATGGTGTCGTCGTCGCTCACGGGCCCAAAAATAGGAAATCTACTGTCGACTACGTGCGCGTCCACGCCAAATTCTGTAAATAATCTGCACAGCAACGCGAACCTTCGTATGCAGACGTCCATGACCACATCACACGCGACGACGCCGAGTAAAGCTGATTTAGAGACCACCACGACTAGTTATACGCCACATACAAAAGATAGTACAAATTCTACAGTAAGCATTGTTTCTACTTTATGCAAAGTCACGCCTTCGGATCCATTTTTACGCGTAACCGCCAGCGGGATACAGTCGCAACCTAGCAGTAGCCTTTCTTTACCAACGTCATCTGTGATCACCCCCAGACCGCCGACCAATTCCGGGATTTCGATCACTTCGAACGCAATGCTGAACGCCATGTTGGCTGGCACGAATTCAGCGAAACCCACCATTGCTGGCCATCGAACGAACACCGCTCCGACCCAAGCGAGCAATTTACTGAGCTCCGTGATGGCGACCTCGGTGCAACGTACGCAGAGTCTTCAAGCGATACTGCAAGTGAATTCAGGAGTTTCTTCGGCCCCTTCGCGTGTCGTTGTCAACGCTACGTCCACCACAGTTACAACGTCCATGCAGTGTGTCAGAACGATCGTGCCACCTATAGTTACATCAAGCACCAATAACATCAATGTTACCACCAGTATACTGCAGTCCACTTTGTCGCAAACTCCAACTCTCTTACACTCTCAGCTCACATCTGGACAGAATCAATACAAGTCAACGGGTCATTTATCAACAGAGAAGAATACCGACCTTGAGAGATTGGCTCAGAGTACACCCCTGAAAAAAGACCAAGAAGAAACAAACTGCAAACCACAATCTATGCTTGACAAACCACCGACAACTAGGCCAGAATTAGATATGAACAAAAGCACCACTGGTTCGCACAGAATGGAGGAGTCGCAGAATGTACTGTTGAAGCAATTGCTGCAAAACACCGCGTGTGCAACAACGACTCTGTCTTCCGGTTCTTCACAAGGCCCCAGTTTGCCACTGGTACCGTCGCTAGAGGCACAACTGGCGAGACCTGTGCCGCCTACACCATTCTCCGTCTTACCACCTCTACTGAACGAAGTACCGGCACCTAAGACCGTGACCAGTAAACAAGTTCTCACCAGGGAAACGTCGTTTCTATCGCAGTCGGTAACACCATTGAAGGTACAAAGTCCCCCGACCAAAGAGGAACCGCCGAAACCACCGCCGCCGACACCAGCACCGGTTTTATCGCAACAACGGATGGTAGACAACTTTCCCAAGCAGCAAGTAACAACGCAACAGCCTGCGAAGACCACTCCGATCTCGACTCAAGGGAATCAACAATCAACGACCACGGTTACAAAACAAGTATCAACGCTCATAGCGAAACCCCCGGACACGACGACCCCTGTAAAGCAAGAATGCGTCGGTACACAACCACAAGCGAAACCCACGAGTGACTCTATTATCAATAACACCGTACCAATCCCGCAACAATGTGTATCAGCACCTGTGGCTGTCCAGCGGGTCGTGCCACAGGTAAAGCCCGTAACCACAACAGCAGCTTGTAAAAACATGCAATCCACGACGCAACAAGCATCGAGTGCCACACAAGTGACACAGACATCGACGACAACCACTACCCAGCCTCAAATGCAACCTCAGCCCCAGATACCAGTCACCCCGAAACCGCCCATTGTCTCGACACAACCATCATCCCCGCATCTAAACACAATACCGCCATCAGTGCCTCATACGGTGTCTCATACTGTGGGTCACCAAGCCCAGGCGTCACAGGGTGCAAATGCACAACACACAGTGCCTTTAGTGGAAGTCAAAAAGGAAGTTCTTGATGAAGTTCTATCTAGCGGTACACCTACCCAATTAACCGATACCAAAGACTTTCTTACTGCCAAAGAGGAGCTTATCGATGGATCGATTGACGACAAAACTGGTACGCGGATACATCATTGAAATTGTTCGATAAAGGCGATTCGTTAAATCGACGATTCACAGATCATTGTTTTCGTTACAGATCTCAAGAAGTTAAAGAGGCGACAGTATCAACAGAAACGGAAACAAAGCCAGGGAAAGGACGCGGCGACAGCGCCTCAGAAGAAACGGGCTAGAAAAGTGTCCCGTTTAGACGAGGATTACGACACGTTCATTGACAATTTAATGACACAATTGCGACAGCTTCAACCAATGGCAGTATTAGAACCCCTTCTAGGCAAGAATTACGGCGTGTGCCCCATCTTTGGCTCTGGCGACTTGATGAAAATCGGAAGTCAAAAGGACTACAACACCAGGACAGGAGACTTAGCAGGTTCATACGGATCGGCCACGTTGCCGGGTGTCTCTGATCACTATAACACGCAGCCGTTCGGTGAATTAGAATCGTTACCACCTCAACAACCTGCTTCTACTCAGAGAGGATTTTACGATCAAGAGTTTCCACCTCTCAAATTGGACGATTGTAAGTATTCCTTTATAATCTGTTCTTCGTGAATGAAATAATTATAAAGATTATTTGTAAAAGAAAAAATGTTTCATATTTTAGCTGATGAGAAGAAAGAGAATTCTCTGTCAGCGAATCGCGATGTCGATTCTCCTGATACAATTGTCAGTTCATCTTCACCTGAATGCGTTATTCCGGAATTCATACACCGATTTCCTGGTTTGAGACTGATCGAGGAAGAATCGGACGAGGAGTCGGATTGGTTGAAACGAGTGTCGCCCGTAATACCTTTAATTTCGCCGATACCGATCAGACTGAAACCGGCATACGCCAAGGATACGGCTAAGCAAGATAAGGAGAATTTAGGAATACCAAGGTAAAAAAAAATATAACGATAACTAACATAATAAAAATATAAACGAAGAAGCTTCATCACCTTTCACACGAAACTTTTGTCATTATCGTTTTCGTAATATTATGTTTAATTTTACACAGACTGGGAAAATCACCTCCAATACCTCTGAGGGACGGTAACGTAACAGTTACATTGACCTTGAATAGTCAAGCTGCAGACGACATAATGGGAGTACTTAAGGATTTGGCTAATATTTTAAACATAGCTCCTCCCACTGGTTACCAGATAGTAGAACGTACCACTACTCCCCCTAGTCAGAAATTAGGTCTTTATAGAACCAAGGGAAAAGATGGTAAAGAGGGAGGTATGTATTCTTTTTGTAAACGAAGTAAAATTGATATTTCCTTAGACATGGATAGTTTTCCCCTTTTAATCCACATCGTCATATTACAGCTCCGATTGATATACAAAGTATTTTGAATGGCGCTGCGAAATTCTGTCGCCATTGCGAGGTTGTGATATTGAATAGTTTAATAAGGAAAAAAGTATCAGACTTACCATTCTTAAGTAAGGAGGAAGCGGAGCCTGGTGACGAATTATGTTTCTGTTCAGCCGCCTGTTACATGCAGTTCGCTCTTATGCATAGAACACCATCAAATACTCAATATAAGGTGAGTATGTTGTTTTCAATTGTGTAGGTTTCTATTTGTCCTATATATATAAAGTATAATAACATAAAGAATAATATTTAAAAATATAATAACTCGTATAAGAATCTGCTCCCCTAAAAAAAACTATTTATAGGTTGACAATTATTAAATATTCTGTTATTTCATTTAGGCTGCAACCATAGTAGATCACTTGTGTCACAAAGTAGAAAATAAGATATTGGATGACGATTTCAAAAAAGGAAAGAAATTCGTGGTTAAGCAATCGGTCGACCCTGTTGAAAACATGGAGGTTGATCAGCCAGAGAGGGAATCTGAGGTGAAGGTGAAAACGGAGAAGGAAGACCAGGACATACCAGAACTGAAAGATGAGCTGATGGAGGAAAAACGGCCAAAGAAACATCCGGCTGCTGAAGAACAGTCGAACGATTCGATCGAGGCGACGCAACCACCTGCGAAACTATGGAGAGGCTTGCGATATAAAACCTGGTCCATTGGCTCGATGCAACCTTCTACGAAGTATAAGAAACCCACCGACAAAGAAATCACAGAGGTAAAAAAAAATAATTCTTACATACAGTGGGGGACAAAAAGTATTCGAACACCCTTTAAAACAGAACTTATTCCGTATTTATTAAATTTTCATTATAGCCTCAGATTAAAAGGTTGTAAAAAACGACCTTTACTATTTTCTTCGCGATTCCAACCAATTGCAACTTTTTCAATTTTTTTTACACATGATTTATTAAACTAATGTTCCTAACTTCACAAAAGAACTCAATTCACCCGACCAATTTGAAAAAAGTTGTTCCGTTTTAAAGGATGTACGAATACTTTTGTCCCCCGCTGTATGTGTCGAATAATAATGTGCATCACACAGTGTAAGGTAATAATAATTACCCTTATTTCACTTTTCATAGATGCTTTTCCGTATGGGTGTCACAGTGGTACCCGCCAAAGCGGAAGACAGTCGACGATGCATGTTTTGCCACAGTCAAGGTGACGGTACAGCCGACGGCCCTGCTAGACTACTTAATTTTGACGTCGACAAATGGGTGCACTTGAATTGTGCCCTATGGTCGGAAGATGTGTATGAAACTGTAAATGGTGCCTTGATGAATCTCGATACTGCTTTGCAACATAGTCTTGTATTAAATTGTATTGTTTGCGAGAAACCGGGAGCTACCGTAAAATGCTTTAAAATGCGCTGCACCAACGTGTACCACCTTGGCTGCGCTGTCAAAGATGGCTGTGTTTTTTATAAGAATAAGGTAAGTAAGACAAAGCATCTAACGCCTACCGCGATTTCCCTGTAAATCGTGTTCACTTCACGGCTTTCAAATATCTTTCACTCGACAACCGTTCGATATTAATTGTTTGTACAAACATTTCCAGAGTACCTATTGTTCTCAACACGTGCAAAAGAATGAGAAGGACAATGAACTGACGACGCTATCCGTGTACAGAAGAGTTTACGTCAATCGTGACGAAAACAGACAAGTCGCAGCTGTGATGCATCATTCGGAACACAATCACCTTCTGAGAGTCGGTAGCCTGATATTCTTGAGCGTTGGTCAGCTACTTCCGCATCAGCTTGCCAACTTTCACACACCGCACTACATATACCCGGTCGGATACAAGATCGTTCGATTTTATTGGAGCATGAGACGGCCGAACAAACGGTGCCGGTACGTCTGTTCTATCCACGATGTCTCCGGACGGCCCGAATTCCGCGTACTGGTACAAGAACCGCTCCAAGAGGATGTGGAATTACGGGACGCCACGCCTCGCGCTGTTTGGAGCCGAATCCTTGAACCACTCGCCGAGCTACGAAGATCCACCCACAGTGTCCAGCTGTTCCCACGCTACGTCTCCGGCGAGGATCTGTTCGGACTGACTGAGCCGGCGGTCGTTCGTGTTCTCGAAAGTCTTCCAGGCATCGAAACCTTGACCGATTACAGATTTAAATACGGTCGGAACCCCCTGTTAGAATTACCGTTAGCAATCAATCCCACCGGCAGCGCGAGGACCGAGGCTCGTCTACGGAATCAACTTCCTTGGAAGAGGCCGCATACACAGCGCACAGGATCGTCGGCCCGGGCCACGTTCGTCCCAACCGCGACCGTCGCGGGCGAGGTGGCCTGCCCCTATTCAAAACAATTCGTTCACTCCATCAAAAAAATGAAGCAAGAATGGCGCAATAACGTTTACCTGGCCCGCTCGAAAATCCAAGGCCTAGGACTCTATGCTGCGCGCGACTTGGAGAAACACACTATGGTCATTGAGTACATCGGGGAGATCATTCGTACCGAGCTGGCTGAAACTAGGGAGAAGCAGTACGAAGCAAGGGTATGTTTGTTTATTAACACGACCCTACGTTTTTTTCCTGATTCTCTCCATTCCAGGCCACTTGTACCACTGACGGAAATGTTTTTCTTATTAAACACTTTGTATGTAATAATAGAGTTAAACATAGATCACAGATGCATACAGTAATAGGGTTATTTCTTTTTAAATTACATTCTGATTTTAAAGATAATCCAAGTTCTTTCTTCGACAAGAATCATAAGCTAATATTATTCCCGTTGCGCGACTACTGTAATTAGCTGATTAAATAATACTGATATTGTTTGTTACAGAATCGTGGTATTTATATGTTCCGGCTAGACGAAGAGAGAGTGGTGGATGCGACATTGTGTGGAGGCCTCGCGAGGTACATCAACCACTCTTGTAACCCGAATTGTGTCGCAGAAATCGTTGAGGTCGAACGTGATCTTAGAATCATAATCTTTGCGAAGCGAAGAATCTCACGTGGCGAAGAGGTATGTAGAATTCACATATGTGTCTTTCCTTCTTTTTTTTCTCTCCCAAATAGGATTCGTTTTTTGGGAACCATTTATTATTTCTTGCAGCTGGCATACGATTATAAATTCGACATTGAAGATGACCAGCACAAGATAGCATGCGCATGTGGCGCGCCTAACTGCCGCAAGTGGATGAACTAAAGAGCTCGATCCACCGTTGTTATTGTTACTACGTTATTGGGTAGGTTTTACATGAAGAAAAAAATATATAAATATATAAATATATATATATATATATATATATATATGATAGACACATTATTTAATTTGTAAAGTGCCATTGCAGTTTGACTAATTGATTCATAGTGAAGTTGGTGCTATGCCATCACAACATTCCTCCAAAGTTGTACAATATTAGTTTTACTTTACAAAACATAGAAACATTGATCGCTTGTATATTACGGACACTCTCGAAGACACGACGCGGAATAATTGCGAAATAAATTTTATGGGTCGTGTGTATGTATACAGGAAGTTTGTATCTTTGTATGTTGAGTAGAGTCAACGTTTAGTTGACCGATATTGTAATATAAATCGTTTATTAATTATTATTGCATATACATTGCACTGTATCTGTACATAAGTAGAGATCCATGTTATTTTGAATCACCAGATGAATTATGTAAAGTAACAGTATCTAATTTAGAATTATATACAATTATAACTATTTCATTATATGATAATAAATCCGTACAAAATCTACTGATACCTTCGTTTTTGTAAATACCTTTTTCGTGCAATACGATATATCTATATTGTTGTGTGGTAGGTAAAATGACCAACATTCACTGTCGATGATGTATATGCAAATATTAAACAGCCTTTCTCTATAAAGAATATTCATATTAAAAGTATATTGTCATGTAAATATATGCAGCGAGTAAAAAAGGTATTTGCACATACAGTTCTCTTATATTAATTATATAGAAACGAATAAAATACATTATAATGAATAGTACATTATTTGCAAAATTACTACATTAAAACTAATGTGACATAGAAATTTTAATAATGTAACCTAACGATCTATAAAGTTATTTTTAAACAAATTTTTGTAAATACTTTTTATGACCACTGTATAACATTCTGTATCTAAACGACTTAACGACGAGAAGAAATCATTTTCTTTCGTTTTTAAAAAACAATGTATTTTTTAAAAGAGCTATGCAAAGGTCCATCAAAGATACATTTCAAAAAATTATTTTTGCCCTATGTGACTAGTGACATTTTGAAATATGATAGAAAAACAATTATTTTAAGCCATGTATATACACTTTCTATTAAAGTATAAAACGTTGTGCTAACATGATCCGAAGTTAAATATGTTTTAGTGGCGAGGACTAAGAAAACCAAAAAGGGAATCATGTTCACAATTTTATTCTCATAATTGTAAAGTGATATTTACAAAGGAATAATATCGCATGTACACACAGACAGTGCACAGTCATTCATCAGAGTTTCGGTTATTATAAGAGGGAATACAAGATGTTGAAAGAATATGTACAATGAGTATTCGGCTATAGGGACGCGATTATTCAGTTTATACAGAACGAATACAACCGAGTTTTCGAGAAGTTCAATTGTGCAATTGAAGTAAAACGAAAGAAAAACGGGGAAAATAACAGGAGCTTTATATACTTGATTAAACGTATCTCGCGAAACTGTGAACGCAAAAGAGAGCAGTACGTTACAAAATATCAAAAACGAGCAATGTAATCGGCGGATATACGAACGTGTAAATGCGAGTAAGATGATATACATTGTAATAAAAAAATGTATTTTAAATGCGATTCTTTGGCATTTATGCACGATATAATTGTAAAGGCGATCTAGCGTGTTACAGTAAACGTATGTACAATCGAGGAATTATCACGTTAAGCGTAAAATAAGTACGAAGACGAGGGTACAACGCATAAAAAAGAAAACAGTTTCTGTACTATGATGATATTCGGTGTCGCGTTCTTTTTTTTTTTTTTTTGTAAATGTCCACTATAAAAAAAAAGAGAACAGCTTCGTGAAATTTATACTTGATCAGTACTGGAGGCTACTAACGTATACATTGATGTTGATTGTATATTGTATATTATTTCTAAACATAACAGATTTAGCTAGGATTGCCGGAGTACCTTAACTCTAACGTGTCCGGAAATCATTTTTCACTTTGTTAAATATTACATCTCTACGCAGTTCACTTCGTCCTCTCGACGCCACACGTCAATTGAATATTTTGTAGGCATAGACGTATTTGTGTGAAATTATGTTTACAGTGATTCCTTAACATAAACGTTAAGTTTCTTCGATGGATGTAGAGACTTTCTCCCAGCAGCTTATTGTTAGGTCTCGTGGAACACTTTTCGAGCTGCTCTATTACAAAAAGATTAACTAGAAAATTTCATTCGTTCGTTAGGTAGGCTTTATTCGAGGCACCACTAGTACTACTTTGTAATTTAAATCTTTGAAGTATCTCTGAATTTGAATAAGTATCACTTGTAATAAAATTTGTTTGATCTACAATCTCTCTGGCAATTTTCTTAATGCAGCGAACCTTAAACACATTAAATGCTTTACCCTTGAAAAACATTAGAAAAATAAACGTGTCCAAAAATAAAATCTGGTTTCTTCATTATTTGTGATTTTACTCCAAATGAGTTTCATACATCAAATTATTTCTCATCTGAGAACAGATTTACTCTCTTTCTCTTTCTCTCCCTCTCACTTTCTCTTTTTTAACAAATGAAAACAATTGCTTACCAATCTGACATATAGGAATAAAAGTGTCCTATGAAATGAAAATCTCTCTCAAATTTTCATTATAAAACTTAAATACTGTAACTTCGGTGCACGTTGGAACAGTTTTGAAGATCACCTGCTTACTTCGTTCACGATGACACTGGCTCAATCCTGTTGCATGGAATAAATTAACACAATCATTATGTAAGTCTTTAAATAAAACATTTCGAAATAAAAGAGACTGTTCTTTGTATGCTTTTTATAAATGCACACATCTGTGTATCGAATTTTTCAGCATCCAATATCAGTAACTCCATTTAATTTAAAATTTTAATATTTCATGGCACTAAATCCGAAAGGATTAAAATATTTTCATTCGTCATAAAGACTTTTAAAATCGTACTAAAGTTTGTTCAATTTGGAGTTAATCAGATTGATTTCTGAATGGCTTATGCATTCTCACTCTTTGAAGGCACAAGATGTATGCAGCACCTTATTAACAGAGAATAAAATCAATGTTATATAACATCAAAGACATGGTATACTAGGCTACATTATTTATGTTTTCTTTTATTGTCAGCAAAGATTGTATACAATCTTAATTTTTTGAATAGTAACATATCTCAGTCTGTGCCTGCAAAGAGTTCGAACAGAAGAACTGAATACATGTAAGTATAGTTTTTTTTTCTTGAATACATATAGTGTACTTTTTAATATTATAAAGTTCTGTATATGAGCAGTAGCGATTAACGTGTGACAGTGTAGTATTCATGCTGGTTTGTAGAACTTCATCTGCAGCTGAAAACTTGGTAATAGAAACCGTATTAGCAAGGACTTAATATATTCAAATGCATTAGCAAGAATGTTCGGAGTTCATGCATACCTAGAAAGTTGTGTTAAATAAGAAACTGCTTCTGACCGTGCTAATAGCAGAAAATTTCAATGCACTAATCGTTAGTAATGCAATCAACACTGCTCACCAAACGTAAAATTAATGTGCAACCAGTATACAGAACTTTCGGCACTTGTGCACTCCTGTAGTCAGCTCTAAATAACATACAACATAAGAGTGCGTTGCATGCAGCTTCAACGAAAGGGAAATGCAAATGCAATAATATATTGTGTTAGATGTACCTACTGGTATTTGAAACATTGGGAGCTGCGTATGAAACTTGTGGATTTATGTAATCTGGAGAATGTATATCTTTATTGCCATTAGCATTATATAGTTTATAATAATCGTTATATTATCCACATATAATACAGTTTTATGTACAAGGGGTCTAGTATACACTATGATTAGATGTAGTGAACGACTTCTCGAGAACGATACAAAAGGATGATGTCAATGAAAATATTATAAACAGAGAATCGAAGCAGCTATCTACAATCAAAATACAAAAGTAAGGAAATATATTTTGCTAGCCTACGTTTAAATTAATAGTCTCTTAGATACTGAGCAGCAATACGATATACAGGAACCATATCTAGAAAATGCTAATACCCGACTAGTCAACAAATTTTGTCGAAACATCTGCCGTAAAAGGATGCTTGCAATTTATAATACAAAAGAAAAATTATACCAAAATCGCTAGATGAACGTTGTTCAATGTAACCACTGAAAATTGTAACTTTTGATTCGTTCTTAAACTGAAACGAAAGTAATTAGTGGGCCCTAATACCGGATTCCCAAGAATACAGTGTCGCTTTCGTTTATTAGATTCAGAATATGTCGGCATAAAATAATTATGTAATATTTACAAATGCTTTCACTTCAATATGAATTCAATTTCGAGACAGCTCGAAGCAACAGTTACTCAATAAAAGGAGTAGTTTTAAGAAATGTCAACTGCTCTGAGTTAACTACTTCAATACACGTCGTACACCAAACGTAAGTGTCAACAACAAAGTACATTTGTTATATTAAAAAAAAAAAAAAAAAGAACAATATGAAAACTGCAGGCTTTTCGTACCGGTAAAAATACTAAACTTCTTTCATCACGGTTTATAACAGTTCGATAAAGCATTTGGCTTATTACGTAATACTTTTATGCAAGAATAATTATTATTCGTATACATATACGTATATTTGTATATATGTACACAGTATATACATACACGTATATATATATATATATATATATATATATATATATATATATATATACATATATATACGGTACTGTATAAGTCGTTTCAGAAAGGCTAGAATAATTTCGATAAATTGCTACTGTTATGCATCTAAACGTAATGTCAGAACAGTGATTAGAATAAGGTGAGGCCTACGTACTCCTATCTGCGATATTAATTTCCTTTTACGAGAAACGAAACGATCTTCGATCTTTCCCCTGGCGGTTTACATTTCGTTCACTAAACTACTACCGAGTGACGCTTTATTTCTTGTTCTTGTTCCTTTTTTTTTTTTGCTCGTTCACGTATCAACCAATTTACAGAACACAAAAGCGACGCGCGATCACAGAAAAACGTGTACACGATTAAAAATTGCTTCATCTCGTATAGCAGAGCTAAATATTATTCGTCGAGCATCATCAGACCGCAAAACGCATAGAAATCGAGGATCGCAGATCAAATAGAATCGTTCGCGATAAATACACCAAATATAAAAATATATAGTACATTTACAGTTGTAAAATGGCTGATACACAGTTTCACCGTGCCATAATAGGGATTCAACATATTTAGGATGGCATGACCTGACTGACCCTGATTGATTGGCGTGAACCATTAAGGTCAGACTACGATAAACAATAAAAAAAAAAATCTAACATGATCAATTAATGGAACCAAGTATCGTGATCGATAAAAGTGAATGGCCAACGTGACTCTCCAGTGAGTTATACTGTTACAATAAATAAAACATGAATACATGATGCAAGCGACTTACTAGAGAGTCTACTTAGTAGAAGGTCATTTCATTTTTGTATAATATTCTACAAAAAAAATTTATATCTAATCAGCAAGCATATTAAAAATAGGAATGATACTTATTAACAATATAAAAAAAAAAACAGGATACTGGCTGCCATCCTCAATCTGTTAAACCTGCGCGTAAATACTTTTCATCCATTTTCAGTTTCCACAACGTACCTCAACTCTTACCCCCTAACGCAATTGCCTTCGTTGTGAACCAACAACATAAAACTGAAACATCAGAACATACTGAACCGTCTCCCGCCAGACTTTCCTTAAAGTCTTCGGGTGTACAATTATTGGTAACAACGTAACACGATTCGAACAAACATACTTTCGGATAATTTGACCATAGAGAAATATAAAACATCATTATAAACGATCTTCGGGTCAATCTCCATCTTGACAAACCGATAAATAATAATATTCAACAAGAAACAGAATTCAGCTTGGAGTCAGTCGTATAAATTTTAAGAACGATCATGTTCGTTCACATTTCTTTTTTTTTTTTTGTGATGTATGCCCTAAAACAGTTCATGAATGATCTAAGCTCGTGGAACGACACAGAAATCAGGTTTGGGAGCCCGCGGGATTACGCCGATACTTCGAATTTCTTAAAAGTAGCAAGAAGAAGCAGATATGTTACTTTTACAACCACGAATCCCAGCGCGAGCTAGTCTGCGTTAGAAAATGTTAGAGCAGCGAACTTAAAGCGAAAACCAGAAGCACGAAGGGATGCTTTTGAATAAGATATTTTGCATGAAGACAGACACAGTTCGGTATAGTAACAAAGTACCATGGAATTGTTCGATTGTACTTGTTTACAGACTATCTAGCAATGATTTAATTACAGGATTATTTTCTTGATATCGAGAAAATTAAATTGAATTTCATGATATATTTACGAAAGGGTGATTCAACCATGAAAAACTGTACTTAGAGTTTTCTGGTAACAAATGTACAGTGCCGTTCAAAAGTATTGGGGATAAATTGTCCGTATGAAGGAATGTTCCATAAAAATTATATATTTTTGGGCGATATTCATTACTTTATGTCAGCGTAAGTGTTGCCCGTAGAGCTTTAATATCCCCAAAATTCTTTCTTTCATATGTAATGTTCTGTTACATTTACGTCATATATTATACATTTCTTATGAACGGCAGTGTACCATCGCGAGCAAACTCGGCTTCCGCTAGGGGAAAAAGTGGCGTAAGAGTAAGGGCCTCCTACCACTTGGTAAATTTAATTCAAGTACTGAAATAATTTTCCCTACGCCACTTTTTCCCTAGCGGAAGGGCCTCTTACCACTTGATATCAGGAATTACTGAAATTTATGTCAAATTAATACTTGGTTAACGTCTGCTTTTGTGGTTTCTTTTTTATACAGGTAGTCTTATTACGCGAATAATTGAACGACGGTTACTGCTATCATCCGTTTCATGCCGATACTCTCCAACGCCTGAACACCATCTTTTTGACACGTCTGGCTATTAGAATTGTTCTATACGTAACTGGTCTTATCTTCAGTCAAGGCACGAATCATAATCGGGCCTTGTCAAGTCTTTGGTAAATCTTTAACAATCTACTGGGTATAATTAGTGAATCATTTACACTATACTGAGTTAGGCGTGAAAACTCTCTGTGACCCAATCACCAGTCTGTGACACCGGCCTGGAGTTATGGGCGTTTAGGACAGCAGCCGTTTTCTTTGTTCGTGTGGCTTTTGTGCACGATAATGAACATTCTTATAAAAACTAATCGACAAAATCGCCGTTTTCAGTGAAACGGATGAATCAATCGAATGTGTGTACAAAGAAAGGATAGTTAAAAATGGACATCGCGATACTTAAAAAAAAACGCTGCTGTGCTAATTGACGCCGTACGAATGCTACCACTACCCGGGTATCCCAATGGCCGTTGGTAAAACCACGATTAAATATATTAAAAGAGAATGGTGGTGAGTACACGGTGTACACAATGATGTACAAGTACTTAACAAGTGATGCGTCTCGGAATACATCGGTTAGGTTTTTTTCGTTAATATGTCTTCCAAATTTCAGCCGGTGCCTGTGCTAGGCCTGCGTACACGCAGGTCAGACTAGACCACACATGCTGAAAAGACACCCATCACACGTCAACCAATGTCCCCGCCGTAGTCCTGACCGTTTAGCAGATTACGGTTGTAAATGGCAGCCCTGTAACTGTACCTATTTATGGCGGGTCGATCGGGTACCGGCGGCGGTACTAACGCCACGTCCGAGTTCAGCAGCGCCCCGCTTCCCTCGTCCACTTCGCCGATACTGCTCTCCACCAAAGACGGCTCCACCTCGGTAAATGCCAGCCTCGACCGTAACAAGTAAGCGTATGTCTTGTACCTCTTCAGCTGCAATTCAGAGGGCAGAGAAGTTAACGTAGAAATTATTAGAATAGTTGATTGAGTGATACAGTTTCGATTTGGAGCTCGAAGGATTGGAACCAATAAGTAGCAAGAGGGTAAGACGCTACTTTTTAATGGGAGTATTGAAATTCTGTGAAATCTTTACTTACTCTGCCTACATTGTTAAATGCCATCGGTAATTACCTCGTGATGCAGATAGGCATCCTTTTCTTTATAGTTTTGTACAGTGAGTGCTTTCGCCCCCCTTTCAGGTGGATGCCGCCTGTGCTCCTCTAGTTCGGCCTCTAATTTGTTAACCCTGTCCTCGTGGTCCCGTAACTGTTCTCTCTGACAAACAGGGTCAAAAATCCGTGATATCGTCAGTTCTAAACGCTTTGGGGAGGCGGCGGGTGGGATGTGGAACACGCGGAAACACATTTCTGGTGGTTTTATATACGCATGTAAATGATACACTACTGATTTCTGTACAGATGCGTCTAAATCTCGTGTCCGAAAGGGATAATCCCGTTTGGTCAATGCCGTATTCCGTTTCGACGATACGAAAACATTAGAGAACGAGGTTGGCTTCGGGGATAGTAGAGGAAGGCTTGTAAATAAAGAAACAACGAACACAGATTATATCCGTTACGTGGCTCCACGGTCGGACGCCGTTTCATTAACCCTAGAACGCCTGATCCTCCAACTGTCACGTAAATGCTCGGGAGTGGGGGGGCTTCTCAAACCCACGTTTCTTACATATTTCTCCCAAAAAAAATTATTTTTTTATGCAAATTTCATAAACTCCCCCTTTGGGCGTTCTAGGGTTAAACGGGTTCTCTGTCGCTCGGACACTACTCACAGGAGATAATTTCGTGTGACTGCAGGGCAGCAGGGGTCGTTGAAATTTTCGCTGGGAGCCGACCGCCCCGGCTAACGGCTGACAGGAGAAACTTGCGCACACGAAATTAATCGTGTCGATCCACGACTGCAGCTCTTTGGAATCACTGGGAACAAACAGCTCCAGTTATACAACTTTTAAACAACTTTACCCGTATTGTCATCGACTTGGTGAGAATTTTTTCATTCGGGTCACCTCGTTTGGAAGAGATATTCTGCCTGATCAGCGGTCTGTAACCTGAAGACATGTTGTTTTTTCGTGTAGTCCGACGCCTTTGTCGCCAACGCGTGGTGGATACGTATGGCGTTGTGTAAACTATCATTACGGAAGCCATGCTCGTCTTTGTGCAAATATAATACAAGTTCTCGCAATGTACAATAATACATCTTCCAGCCACGTTTCCCGAACGGAGCTGAAAGAAAAATCGTGACAATGATTCACAAATTCATTCAGATATAACTAATTTTTTTAAATGTGGCTTATTTCTTTATTCTTATATTGTTGACTTTTCCCCCCATCATTGTCGTCTATTTTACCCAATTCTAATATTCAAAAAGATCAAACTAAATAGCCCTGTGTGAACAAATTTGTGAGACTCCGTATTGGACTATAAACAGAAGAGATCAGTACTTTTCTTTCCGTTGGAATCGTAACAGCATTTTCGCATAACGTAACCCTTCTTGAACTCCGTAGCACCCGTAACGTTTGGCACGTCGAGAAATGGATTCCCGGTTCCAGATATAGCTGGACCGTCACCCTGTTGCATCGCCTGATTCGCGGCCTCATCGCCCTCCTCATCCCTGAATAAACAACACGTTTATCAATGAGAACCCGTCCAATAAAAACCACGATGATTCCAAAGATCCGCCAGCTGAACGAACTTACAGGGCCCATTCCAAGGGGAACGATTTGATAGCATTGTACAGCTGCTTTAGCACCTCCCTAGGGAAATTATCGCCGTCGTTCAGTTCCGAGAGGTTCTCTATAAATTCGTTACACGACATCTTCCTGCCGATATTTTGACCGTGCAGATCCGTATTGAGCAGCATTATGGCGCAAGTTAACGTATGGACAGCGTCTGAAAAGGAAGTTCCAGTTAGAAGATCATGAAAAAAAAAGGGGGGGGGGCGGGACTAGCAGACCAAGAGGATGTGATTTACCCTGAGAATTGAAAGCGCCGGGGTTGCAGTCGAGAAATCTCTTGGAGAAATGTACAAGGACCCTCTCTCTTTCCTGGGTCTCCCCCGTCAAAGAGAACTGGGCAAGGAACTTTCTGAGAGCCACGTCCAGCGTGTCCCGTTCGAAGCTGAAGTATCTCAAGTATTCTTCGGCTACCGCTCTACTAAAGTCGTTGCTGGAACCGAGAGAAAGGAGGATCAAAGTTAGAGGGGAGGGGGCGTGACCTGCAACAACCGCGAGAATTCGGAGATTCTGATTCAAGTGTGGTGTCCCGTACTTTTTGCTAAGGTGTCTAGAGACGTCAGACTTTTTGAAACCGTCCAGTGAGTATAGCCTCTTGGCCAGTCGAATCGCCGACGGCAGGTCCACCGCTTTCGGGCTGTAATGGAAGCTGTGCAAACTTTCGATGTCGCTTTCCTCATCGGCGGATTGGGGCGGCGACGCGCCGTACTTGTCCTCGTAGCCGCAAAGATTCAGCGCCTCCTTCTCGTCCTCGCTCTCCTTCAACTCCTGGAAACGAACAGCCCACCACTAAAGGGAACACGTTCTCTTGGAGAACGGAGTTGGACAATTATCGATGAAACCAGCGACGTATAGTCGGAACGAATTTAGTTGGGCGTGACCAAACGGTACAGAGGGTGGGGGCAACTGAACCGGTGGGCGTGATCAAGTAGCTCAGTAGGCGTAACCGAAGCCTACAGTGAAGTTAGCGCATGGTTAGCCTTCGACAATCAACTGATTTCCCTCCAACTATAGTCACCGTTCTTCATCGAGTTCTTTAAATAAAACTGAAAACATCAGACACTCGAATCGATTCACCCTAAAACCACCAAGTTATACAAGTATCAGGGGTCCAAGCCCAGAATCCAAAACGCTACCTGATATCCAACGAACTCGGGAGTGACATTGCCACCGGCGGACCGTTGCACGGTGTTCTGTGGCGTTGCAGCGGGCACGAGTTCCGGATTGCTTGGATTCCCGCGTCTCCTGTTCTGTCTGGGACTAGTGTTTCGCGCGGTGGCAGTTGCCAACTCCTTCTCCGGTCCTTTCACCTGTATCACTATCCTGTGCTCGGACGTGTCCTGTGCTGGTTGGTAGCCGGTCGGCGTGGACGAGGTCGTGTTGCTCTTCAGCCTTCTCTGGGGCGGTTCGCTGGCCAGTATCGTCGAGTCACTGTCACTCGGATCACTGACCATCATGTCGCGGGCACTGAGTATGTCCATGGTCTCCTCGTCGTTGTAGTCGGGGCTGGACATGTTGCTGATCGCCTCGGACTGGCTTAGGTCCCCGTTCGTCGGATGAAGCCCGGAGGCCGAGGAGTTTGTACCGTCGCCGGATGGGCCCAGGGCTGTCGCGTTCGCGCCCGTGGGTACCGGCGGTGGGAACCTACGGGATCCAGAATTGGAGGACATGACCGAGGACGAGACTGAGGTAGGGGAGGCCGGGGACAAGGAACGCTGGGGGCTGGTGCCCTCCGTCGAGGAGCTACTCGACGAGGATTGCGAGGAGCTGCCGTTCTGGCAGCAAGAGGTGCGCTCCGAGGCGGACGGCGAGCTGACCGGGGCGTTGTACGTCCACACGATCCGCTCGCTGGACAAGCCCTGCCCACTGTCCGGCCGTGTGTCCAACAGGGTGTTCAAGCTGGACGTGACGTCGTCGTCGATGTCAATGTCCACAGCGCTCATCGACGGGTCCTTTTGGAATTGCAAATGATCCTCGGAGCGCGACGTACGAACGAAACCGCTCGAGTAACCGAAACTCGCCGCGTTCGGTTTGCCGGCGTCCCCCTGGCCCGGGCACTGGACGCTCTCGCGTTTGCTGATCCCGACCGGCGAGGTGCTGGCCGAGTTCGAACCGGTGCACTTGTAAGCACGGTGATGGCCCAGCATCTCGTTAGGACTGGTGGGTACCGAGTTATGATGGTGGTGATTGTGGTGATTATGGTGATGGTGGGTGTGATGATTGTTGTACCTCAGCGAGTCGACCTTCTTCTGGTGTTTCGGGAGCAGGCCACTGCTTTGCTGGGTGCGCGACAAGTTCAGCATCAGATCGCCGGTCATCATGTAGGCTTCGAACCTGTGTCATAATGGACCCATTTTACACACCTCTGATCGGTACAGATATTCCTTGATTGGCTGATACTGCCAGGTTTGGCTGACTGGCTAGAAACTTCCCGACTTTGGAAGCCCATTATTTTCTATACAGGGTGAACCACGAATTGCGATCAGTAGATATCATTACATGTGTTCCAATGCACAGAACGAAATATATACCCGATAAAAACATTTCCGATCGGTCTGCTAATAACCGAGTAATCTCTACTGATCACGATTCGTAGTTCACCCTGTATATACCCAAAGGACGAACTCTCGTTTCGCCATCATTCTCATCGTTTCGACACGTTCTGATGGGATAGATGGCGAGACGTACCTAGGCGTATTCTTCTGTCTGTTGAACTTTTCGCCAGACAGAGGCTCCCACTGGGCTCGTTCCTCCTCCTTGAAACTGTCGATAGGTGGGAGCAACGCCTCCAGCTCGGACGAACCGGACGCGTCGCTGTAGGAACCGTTGCTTCTGGTCGCGTATTGGTTCGCGCCAGTCGGTTCGTGGGGCGAACCGACCGGCAGCTCCGGTGTCCTCGTCTTCCTCGAGTCCGTGTCCTCGCCATTGCCCGACGACACGGAACGAGGATTACTCGCGAGGGTGGCCGCCTCGTGAGAGATCTTCGAGGTGTCCGTCTCGTCGCAGGCCGGCTGTCCAGGTGATAACAGGCGACGCACGTGCGCTTTTATTGCGGGATCTGTAGACACAACCGTGTTATCTTATCTAGCACCCAGGTAAAGACTGTTCGTTTCTGTTTGTCCCATTATTAGCAAATTGCCCCGATTGAATTCCGTTATACAGGGTGTTACATCTAACGCGAGCCACGATTTTTCACCCGCCGGCTTTGTGGGTTTTACAAAAAATATTTTGAATGTAATGACACTGTATTTTCATCAAATAAAGCATACGTTTACTGGGCAGGAATAATAAAATTTTAAAAATTGTGAGTATCTCTTCAATTTTTAAGAGTAATAGGTTAATTTTAATATACACCTAAAAGATTGTATATTTTTCAAGGCATTTTTGAACAGTACCTGGAAGACTTATAAGGGACTATGAGAGTTAAACAGGACACGATAGGTGATGATTTTCGATTCTTAACCGTTGACTACAAACGACTCGTCCCGAAGATGGAATAATCCGACTACAGATGACTCGTCCCAGAGATGGAATAATCCGACTACGACGACTTTGTCTTTGCATAAACTTTGCATGAACACTTGCAACACGTTCAATGACCAACTGAATATAATTTTTTGCGATCATTATGGAAATATTTGGTGACTTCCGATCAGTTAAAGGTACTGCAACGCTAGATCTTCCGAAATTGTCGACTAGGTTGTGGCAGTGAAATATAAATTCAGACGAGTCGTCTGTAATTAAGGATTAAAATAATATACACAGTCTACTATCATTTCGTCTAGGATTTAATACGTTAAATCTAGTATCAGGTGTTGCTGTGTTGAATATTTCATGCCACGGTTATTTAAACATTTGTACAAGGTGTACACCTGTAATTATATAATTACAAATTAATGTCTAAAAGTAGAGTTAAGTTCTCAAGGCAAAAAGTCAGTCAACGACCGAAGCAGTCCGGAAACGTATAAGCTTTCTTACATCACGGTCACTGCCTACTTCCTGCGTTCTCCCTCCCTTATTTGTGGAACGAATACTAATTGATTTACCTTGCACTCCGTTCTATTCATATAGCACACTTCTTCAAAGAGCTACTTATATAACGTTCCAAACCGAAAAATTCATCATCCACGGAAATGCCATTGTATAATTTACACAAGGGGTAATATCATCCCCAATCCAGATATCAAATGAAACCCCCATCAATTAACACTACGACGACCAACCAGTGATTGTTCATATGCGATTGAAACAAATACCATTGGCTTCAGAAGAAGAAAATCGTAAGGGAAAGTCTTAAAGATATTCATAAAAACATTTTCCATGAACCTGATCTTAGTCACGAGTTGTAATTCAGGACATATTTGTGTGTGAAAAAAATGATAGATACGTGCTCCCATTCACACATTTCACCCACCACTGTCATATACCCGCTAGTGAGTTTGGCAGGCGCTGAGTTGTCCATCACTGTTCCAGAGGGTTAATGTTCGTCAACAGAGCCAAAACAACCATCCCTAAGAAGTATTCTCCATCAGAATAGCTCCCGCGAACAAATCCCCATTGAAACATTCTCTTTCTCGCGAAACTTCACAGGATCCTGGCATCGGAACGTGTTTTCCACGCGACAGAAAGTCTCCCAGAGCCGCGGCCGGCTGGCATCAGAGAAGACTTTTCTATTCTCCGTTCCGCAATGATCCCTCGTCGCGGACCGTCCGCGTGTTTTCAGCCGGCTGAAGCTAGTAAACTGGGACAGGTCTTTCCGTGGCAAGGGTCTGATTAAAAAGCCGCGGCTGGTACGTTCTCCCTACTCCTCTGTCTCCACGGCGAGAAATTTATTGCCGGCGCGTGGAGGACTTCAAAGCCGGCTCACGGGCGGCAAAGAAAACTTTTCCACAGGCTTGGGGGGCCACCGGGCGAATGTCCACAGGGGGAGAAAAACTGGGAAAAACAAGTTCGACTCCCGGGTGGCCAGGCGAGAACGATTTACGTTGGAGGGGAGGATAGGGTGACGGTGAACGACGACGGGGTGAAGTCACCCTTAAATAATGCAGAAACGACCGACGTCGCGGACACCCGTTCTCTGTCAACCGTGTCGAGACGAGGCACCAACGTCGTCGTGCCGACGCTTATAGTTTCGTTCTTTATTTCCGTGTGGTATGTAGCCGCGAAATACAACAGGGAACGGAGATTTTATGGGTATGGGGTGGTGGTAACGTTTCAACTTAACGCCTCGATGGCCCCTGTCGCGGATAGGTGACTTCAATCTTTCAACCCTTGTTTCCCTGGGGATGGAATGTAGTAGACAATGTGAGTTACGAAATGGTCGTCGTGGTATTCCAGCCAGTTTTAACCCCCAGACACAGCACTTGGGTAGATGTCCCAATTACTGTCACCTTAAGAGGTCTCCCTACTGTGTAAAAAATTTAGCGAAATTCAGGAATTTTTTTAGTCTTAGAGTTGTTCTGTTTTAAAGAGTGTACGAATACTTTTTTTTACCCACTGTACAAGGTATAAAATACGTACAAGTGCCTGATGGGTTGGTCAGACGACCAGGCCCCCCCAGAGAAAAATTCTAGTTACGCCAATGGAAACGTGACTCCATAAACGTTCTCAGAAATGTTCATCTGTTATGAAACAGCAGCATCGTATATCGATCGCCACGAATTAGATATATTGAACTTGATCCCGTTCGCTGGCTGGCAAAGCATCGATATGTTCAGCTGGTGAGTGAACTCGCCTTGCGCGCGATTTAATGATAGAACACCGCTGGACGCGTATATTCGCTCTTGAACCTGATAGTAATAATAGAATTACGCGATAATAACCCGCGGGAAACACCATCGCATCGCGTCTGGCCCTGTAGCTAAACCGCCTCTTTACCTTCGGTCGCGTCACGCCAAAGAGACCGCCGACGCACGTCGTTGTTCACGCGTGCTTGGAAGAGTATGAGAGAAGAAAAAAAAGGGTAGAGAACGTCGGAGGGGTCACGTAATTAACCGCACGAGCCAACGATCAAACGTTCAGATAACAAACAATTTTCTATTACAGTGACTCATTGATTGGCCACGGTCTGGGAGACCTGGGAGGTTCTGCCTCGAGCTTAGAAAATATCGTTACGTCCCTTTTATCGTTGATAGTCCGCGATTAGATTTGATCATTTTTGATCTGATACCTTCGGCGAACCGTAATGGGACATTCGAGGTGCTATTGTTGGATTATTTTAATAGCTGAATATAAAGTACCAATGTTGTTCGTATAATGGCAGAATAAACTGTTATTACTGTCGATTAATAATATTGTTTTTAGGGTGATACTGAATGGGTAATTTTGTCAGATTATGTCGTTGACGAAAAAATTGTAGACATTCGTATTAGTCGCTCGACCAATTTCATATGAATTTTTCGTTCGATGAAATATCAATATCCATGCACAAAGACCGAATACATCGATTAATTATGCAGTCCACCTAGCATTAAAATTTCAGTGATTTATGTAACACAGTTTCGTAACTGTATCACGTTAATAGTATGAAAATTATAATCAGTAAATCACAAACTATTACAATATTACAACATTAATACTTCACTTCACTATTTTATATTTTACACAGCAATGATTATTAATAAATATTCTTACCACTACATAAATCTAAATATAACTCTGAAATTATTATTTTGTATAAATACTTCGGTTAATTAAAGTTGATTATACGGTCACTAACGCTCTATGCATGATTCTCAATTCCCTCAAAGTCACAATTGCTTGTTTTAAAATAAATGGTTAAACGATATCCTGTATGTACCTATTCGACGATTTCATTTTCGAGGATAACAAAACTGTTTCCGATTCGTTCGCGATTCGACGCACGTTTTTTGAATCGATACGTCCGCTTTCCCCGACACCGCGAATCCCTTCCGCACACGAGTGAGAAAAGCCAATTAGCCCGACGTTCGGTCAGTGAACGCTACCGGCGGAAAGCCGATTAGCAAACCGACAATCAATAATATGTTAACTAGACGCGCGCCGTAACTACGAGCGTTAAGCTTGCAATTTCCCGGACGGCACTCGATTTTTGTCGCGGTCGCGGCCACGGATTTGCTTCCCGATAAGCACGCCACACTTCGTAAGTTAACAGTAACACAATGTTAAACCTACCAATGAATCACTGTAGATATGTTATTAACACTAGAACTACCGACGATAAACGCGTATTTAGAAATTTAGAAATTGGCTAATTTCTTCACTTTCATATCGTAAAAAAAGGTGCAAAAGATCTGAGAAAATTCATGAAAAACTAACACTTAAAATCAAACTAGAATTTACTCTAAAAAGGGCTCTTAGTAATAACCGTGAATATTTTGGTTGCCCACGCAAAGGTTAAATTAAATGGTTAAAAACTTTCTATAAATCCGATCTTTGAAAACTGATGACCCGTCTCGTGTAAAAGAATTTATCCCGTACAGGTAAGAAACGCTCGAGAGTCCCAGGAGACGACGGCGAGAGAATTTCTGACCGTTACGCGATAAGCTCGTTAAGTCGTCCGTCGAAAAACCGGCTGAGAAATCCTTCCCACCTACGCGGCGTTGATTGTACCGACGTTTATCGATGGAATGCAAGCACCGTTGAGAATGCAAGGTACACCAGTTCGTCGTGTCCAATATTTCTTTCGATTTCCCTCTTCGTACTTTCACCGTTCGCGGCGGTGCCCAGCGACGGAGACAACCGTCTCACGAATACGCGAACAAATTGTAAGAAAAAATTCAATATTTATAGTACGTCTAGTAAAATCAGGATATACAAATAATTTTATTATGAATAAAAACTGAGATAAAAAAATACGTATCTCTTATTTTTGACTGCTTAACAGACATCTCTCTCGTCTTAATCTCATCGAAAATATTCGAACTTGTCTTATGAGGTTGTAAAAGAAAATGACGTTTTCCTCGTCAGCAGAAGAAGAACATATTTTCATAAAACACCCTTAGGAAACAAATTCAAATTGTTCTTCACTTACCCCTTCGTAGCTTCAGCGTGACAGGGTCCGATGAGAGCCGCAGACATTTCAGCACTGGAACAGAAAACGAAGAATGGAGGAGAAGAATAGCAAGGGAGAAAAAGATCGAGGAAACGACCTAAGAGGGCGCGAACCGCAAAAGAACCGGCCACCGACCAACGACCACCGCGAAAGTGGGTGGAAAACCGACAGGAATTGGAATTATGTGGATCGAGCTGTCGCGTGCTCCTCACCAAGGAATTTAGAGACCTTCTGCGGACGTTGAGATAGGTCGCGAGCCGGTTCACCGTCGTGGATTAAGGGGTTTATTCCACCATCGTGTGTAATTCCTCGCTGGAATCTGCTGAGAATAGTGAGCTGCTGCGTCTCGACTAAATTTCTATCACTAAATTACGTCACTAGAATTCTATGCCTGGACTGAATTTCTAACCACTAAATTTCGTCTCTAGAATTCTGCGTCTCCTCTGAATTATTATTACTGGGCTGCGGATTTTTATGCATTTATCGAGTTTCCTTATTTGAGAAATGTACTGAAATAAATTGAAGTTCATGAAGTGTCACAGTAAGGTCAATGTCCCAGTTCATATTTTACGCAGTTCTTAGTATTTGCAATTTACATAAATTATTCTTGTCGTTATCTGTTCTTGCGAGGGAATCGTTTATTGTGATTTTCTTTCGCGAACACTTGATGAATCGAAAGGTTAAAGATTGAACACGAAGGTTACATAAATTACATGACTATTTGAAGCTTATCTCTAACGGACACGCGTATTATTCGCTTACGTATGCGATTTTCCTTTGTGTTGTCCAATTCAATTTCGATGGCCATTCTGTGTCGGCTAATTTTACCCGAGGAACTTGGTTAGGATGAAAAATTCAAAATTTCGTTAACAGGACGGACATGACGACAGCGAAATGAGCATCGCATTTAGAAGAATATTACCAAACTTTGAGAACTATGTAAACAGCTTCCTCGGTAAATTTACATTGTGTTGTTTATTAACAAGTTTGATTTTGTAAAATTCAGAGAAAAAAATCATTTTCCCAGAGCCGAGGCAACATTTCCGCCAGAGAAATCGTCTCACGAATCTTCGCCGTGGGCGCAAGTTTCATTGAGAATACCGCGGCTTGATTAATATTCCAATAAACCTCGATAAATTGGACGTCCCGCCGCGAATTATTGCCGTTTCCGCGACGATTCACGCGGTCGCAGTCGAAGGGGGGGTTCGCGAATTCCCCGGTTCCGAGTGCTGTTTTTCCCGTTCGATCGCGATTTCGATTGGCCTTCCCGTCACGTGATTATAGTATAAACGGGAGAATCGACTTTTGCTCGATCGACGGCGATTCTCTTCGGCGGATCGATCGCGATTACGGAATAATACGGTAATTATGGGGAGGTTAATTGCGACGATGAGACCCGGCCTAATAGAGAGAGCCGAGAGAGAGAGAAACAGAGAAAGAGAAACGAGTGCACTCTGCGTGGTCAAATGTGCATTATGTGATGGAGCCGCTAAAGCAGGTCGGTCTTCTTACCTTCTTTAGTACTAAATCGGTTGACATCGACTTCGTTCACCCTGAGTATGACGTCACCGGCCTCGACCTGCAAAACCAATAGACACCGTTTCTATGAAAACGCATTCTACGAGAAGAATGATCAATGATCAATCTGTCAGGGATGGCTGGGGATCGCCGCGGAGATACGTGTTTGTTCTACCGATCACGCAAATAATTCTCGGGGGAACGATCCTACCGGCGCAGGTACTTAACATTTGCCCCTTAACCCTTTCACCACCAATGGGACATACAAATTATTTTGAAAAATTGTAATATCTTGCAAGAATTATACAAATTCGCTCGAGTGTCATTGAAAAACGTGTATAGAATATATTTAAGCTAACTGGAAAACTAATGCAAACTCTTCTTTTTAAAACCGAAAAAATCCGAATGGAGTTATTGATATTTCATTGAATATGAAATACATGTGTCGATAACAGAATTGTTAGTCACAGCCTGTTGAACTATTCACTTATTGAGAACTGATAATTCATATCATTAAAAGGTGTCTGCAGCCTGTTGATATGCAGTTTGCTCTGAATGAATCGTAAACATGCATATGTAATCGCGCATCATCTTCATTTGAATGTATAAATATTCTAATAGCAAAAGGTCACAGCAATAAAAGTGAATTGTCAATAAAATGATCATGCTAACGACGCAGTCAGTTACAACCGACAGGAGACGAGGAAAATATTTAATGATTCTGCGTATCGTTCTTCATGCATTATTTAACATATGTTGCGTTAAATTTATTTCATGCGATTTCAAATGATCCAGCAGAAGATCCAACTAGATACCAGGAAAAAATTGGAAACCCCACTTCTCCTGAGGGACTTAAACCGGTATGATTTTGATACCGGTTTTATGCCATCAAAGCTATACCGAAACCGATATATTACCAAAATAAATACCGGTATTTTTTCGTTTTCTATATGGGTAGGGCTTATATAGGGTTATATGCGAACTCGCCCAAAGCCTCGCAGTTAATTACTAAAAAAAAAAACCACGACCAAGGAAACGAACGTACTTTACATAACGCGGTTCAATTACTCAACAACAATACCGCAGATGTGTTATCTGATCGGTGCAAGAACCGGGGAAGCGAATTCCTCCCTGTAACAACGGTCTTGGGATTATTTAACAGAACGACGGACGGGGGAATGGGACGGCAATGATCGTCGCTCCGAATACGACTTTCTATTTCCCCGGTTTAACGGTTGCACGGCCATTAACAGGGTTTTTGCGGAGTGGTCTCGATCGAAGGAGGAAATAAGGAGGATGGCGGGGGTAAGACGAGCGTATTTCAATCGCCGCCAGTGAAATATGAGTCTTCTCCGTGTAAATTCCAGCGGTTATTTAGCAGTTCGATGCTAAGGAAACTGCTACCCTATTTCTTCCAGTCCTATACCCAGCGATTTCGCATCCTCCACCTGGCGGAAATGGAGGGGCTGGAAAACGAAATTGTTTACGAGGCGTAACTGGGAGTGATAAGACGCGTGCAACCGGTGGGAATCACCTGAAATCTCGATTGGTACGACTGAATCCGATTGTTCCATCCAAATAAACAATGGACCAACGCTGGTAAAGTGGCTGTCGAATAGAAGTTTTACGGTTCAAAGACCTCTTCCTCCCTCCATTTTGGTTCCGGTAGTTCCGTTCTTTGGCCGACAGATGTCGCGCTGTGTCTACAAGATGGAGGGCAAGAAACGAGACTGTCCACTTGGTGGTCAATACTTAACACTTTGACGGCCAGTGTCATGTATGCATGATTTCACCGAGCCCATCCGTTATTGGAGGCTGTCAGACAGACGTAATTTTCGCTTGCAGCGATCAAGTCGTCAAGGTCTTTAGTCGCGGCTTGATGACAGACAATAATCGAAAGGAGTCTGTAACATGTTTACACCGAATTTCGACCCTTCCCTTGATCTTCTCTGACCCGCTTATAGGTGAAATCTATTACAGAACGCATCGACGCACACAAAGTGGCAGAAGCGCATCCCACGAAAATTGATTTACGAGCCGAAGGCTGGCTTGTCAGCCGACTTCGACCTTATTGCAACGAGCCAGCCGCCACGATCGATGGCGCCCGAAATCGCGGTGAAAAGGGATCACCGGGAGCCGAGCCGCCACGATTTCGAATTCACTTTTGACGTGCACACGCTTCCGTCCGTTTGCTATTTTTAACCAGTGAAATATAACATACGGAATAACGTATATTTCTGTCGGACGGAAGTTGCGCGATTTTAACACATCGCGGGACATTGAGGGGCCGTTTAATGGCCCGTTCCCCAGAATTTCTGTCTTTGAACTTTGATCTACATACACATTCATCGATCGGTGAAAAGAATGGTAGTTTTACGAATTTACGAGGGTCTGAAGCATTTCTCCCTATGCGATTATTGTCCAGGCGCGGACCCAAGTTCGAGACAATAATCGAGACGAGTCTGTACATTGAATTGGTTTTTTTAGAATAGTAACATACGGCGTGTTTCCTTACGGCCACAGATATATTCGTGGCTCTTTAATTTTGTTGGCGCGCAGAGCAATATTATGTTAATTTCAAACATAGCTAAATTAGTCATTTTTATGTGAATAATTATTGTTTTACAAATAGACTGCGGATATTTATGTAAAGGTAGATTCGTGTGGACTAATTTAGAAGAACTACAATCAAACAGAAATCCGTTTCTACTAGACTTCAAACAAAATAAGTATCCTAATGCAGAGAATCAACAGTCTACTTATTACTTATGTCTCTGTCTATATATTTAACGTTTAAGACATTTTTTAATATTTCCTGTAAATAATGTATGAAATTAAGTACGCTATGGTATTTGTAATACTTCTACTGTAATAACATTTGTTCAATCGATGAGAACATAATTTTCAAACCAGACATACATATTCACTGCCTTCTATGCTCGCGCTATTGCGAGCTTAGAAATACAACATAACGTATGAGAGCTCACAGCGTTAAATGTACTATGAACGCAGAGATACGACGAACGTCACCGGAGCAATTGCAATTAAATTACCAAGGGAATTAGCCGGCGCCGCGGATAATGCACTCGTGAACACGGTCCCATCGTGTTACACGGACAAACTGGCCCGGTCGGGATGTATATTTCAAAGATTTACATTTTCCACCCTGGCAGACGACAATGTTCCATGCGGAGGTTATCAATGTACATATGTAGTTCAACCATTGTGTATCACACTTGAAATTGCATCGTGATAATTTGCTTTCGTCGCATTTCTCCGAGTGATTCAGAAATTTAATTAGAATTTTGATTTAGAGCGTTCCGATAATAGGTGTTCGAATAATCGAAATTTTACTGTGTTTCCAGATAAAAAGCTCAAAAACTTCCATAAAGCCACTGTGCCCAGACGAACTCATCCTACGAAATATTTGTGAACCCTGTCATCTAATTGCAACGATAATGAAACTGATCCCTTTAATGTACTTTTAAAATTGAGGACCGAGACATCATCCGCTATAATCTTCTTAGGACTGTAGGAGCCTCAAAGGATCGCATTATTGCTCTATTGTTCCAAGAAAGCTCGCGTTATCGGCTTAATTCATCTCGACCTCGTTAAGGAAGGTTTCAGCGGTGGTTCTGATAAATTTAACGAAAATATCGTCGGACGCGGGACCGGTTGTAGAAAGTTCATCTACACGTGTACACCTCGTGAAAGTCTGGAATCGAATCAAGCCCAGGAGTTACAAAATACATACATAATTTCGTGGGAGAAGTTCGGTCGGTCAGATGAAACGACAGTTCTAGTTAATCGACATCAATTTCTGCCCAGAGAATCGTGCAATTACACACGTCGTATTTTATGACCTTCTGCCAAATTCATTCATTGTTAGTCACGTGTAACGAAAGCACTCGGTTGATATTTAATAGCAGAACATCTCTTTTGCATCTTGTCCAATACGTTATTTTTCTTTCCATTCCTTTTGTATCTTTATTATTACTATATCGTGTGCAAACATACAAGTTGTTCCAAAAAATAAATAAACAAATTTTCCCAACGTTCGTGCCAAGTCATTTTGAACTGAAAATGTCATGGTGCAGGTCTATTCTCATTCATTGCCGAGTTACGCTAATAATAGAGGATAATATTTTGATTCTATTTCCGTCCACATATTGCATTGTTCCACTTTTACATAGAATCTAAAGATATTATTCTATTTGGCGGACCTCCACCTCCAAACTCTCTGTACACAAAGAAATACTGGTCCTCTTCACAACACTATCATCATCACTGCGGTGATTAGACAAGTACAGACCTTTGCTAAATTACAGAGACTGGAATCAAAGAACAATTTGCTGTTAGCAACTCTATCGCGTTCCCAATAGATTAAAAACCTCCGAAAACTGTATTAAACATTCCACTGTACCAATTTTAATAAACGCACAACACCCACAGTCTATCATCCACCCATTAGTGAGCTCTATAATCAGTCTTCCGGCAAGGAGCATGCGGTTAGATACCTAACAACCCTTCCATCTCGATAAGGGATCAAGCTAGACCCACGGTGTAAAGGACCTTTTCACTTCAAAATCACCTGGTAGACCCGCCATAAAGCTTTGTCGATCACGAAACACAACCCGTACACGTTTCTGCCGCGATTATCTCGATTAATTGAGCCAATGTACATCAGGCGACACTGGACAAAGCATTTCACCTGGTACAGGGGTGTGTAGTTGACGTGATCGTATCGGTCGCCGCGGCTGCACAAGTATCGATCAATGGGTCGGCAGCAACACCAGAGACACTGGGCGAAATTGGGCATTTGCGAAATCCACGTCACTCGCTATGCGACGCGCAGGCAAGGTCCGCCGCGGAGCCAGGATACCCATCAACCACGTAGCGAAATACGCGAGAGGCGACTGATCGGGGAATCTCGGTCACGG